>NC_054501.1:4027332-4079832 GCF_017639515.1 Carcharodon carcharias
TGGGTAAGGGTTAGGGTTAAGGTCAGGGTGAGTATCAGGATGAGGCTTAAGGTGAGGGTTAGGCTTAGGGTTAGTTTTAGGGTTAGGCATTAGAGTTAGGGTTAGGGTTAGGGGTTAGGGTTAGGTCTAGGTTTAGGGGTTAGTGTTAGGGTTAGGGTTAGGTTTAGGATTAGTGTTAGGGTTAGAGTTAGGATGAATGTTATGGTTAGGGTTAGGGATTAGGCTAAGGGTCAGGGTCATCATTAGGTGTAGGGTTGGGGTTAGGGTTAATCATTTCTGGTTTGACATTGGTCATTAGGGTTAGGCTCAGGGTTAGGGTTAGGGTTAAGGTTATGATTAGGGTAAGGGTTAGTGTTAGGGTCAGGGTTAGGGTTACGATTTGGGTAAGGGTTAGGGTTAAGGTCAGGGTGAGCATCTGGGTGAGGCTTAGGGTGAGGTTTAGGGTTAGTGTTAGGGCTAGGGTTATGGTTAGGGGTTAGGGTTAGGGTTAGATTTAGGGGTTAGGGTTAGGGTTAGGGTTAGCGTTAGGGGTTAGTGTTTGGGTTAGGGTTAGGATTAGGGGTTAGTGTTAGGGTTCGGGGTTAGGGTTAGGGTTAGAGGTTAGTGTTAGGGTTAGGCGTTAGAGTTAGGGTTATGGTTAGGGGTTAGGGTTAGCGTTCGGTTTAGGTGTTAGGGTTAGGTTTAGGTTTAGTTTTAGGGATTAGTGTAAGAGTTAGGGTGAGGGTTAGGGGTTAGGATTAGGGTTCGGGGTTAGGGTTAGTGTTAGGGGTTAGGGTTAGGGTTAGGCGTTAGAGTTAGGGTTATGGTTAGGGGTTAGGGTTAGCGTTAGGTTTAGGGGTTAGGGTTAGGGTTAGCGTTAGGGGTTAGAGTTAGGGTTAGGGTTACGTTTTGGGTTAGGGTTAGGGGTTAGGGTTAGGGTTCGGGGTTAGGGTTAGGGTTAGTGTTATGGTTAGTGTAAGGGTTAGGGTTAAGGTTAGGGTGAGCATCAGGGTGGGCCTTAAGGTTAGGGTTCGGCTGAGGGTTAAGGCTAGGCATTAGGTGTTAGAGTTCGAGTCTAGTTTTGGGTTAGGTTGAGGGTGGAGGTTAGGGTTAGGGTTAGGGTTAGGTTTAGGACTAGGCGTTAGGGGTTAGAGTCCGAGTGTGGATTCTGTTTAGGGTGAGGTTGGAGGTTAGGGTTAGGCTTAGGGTTAGGGTTAGGGTCAGGGGCAGGTTCATCGTTAGGTTTAGGGTTGAGGTTAGGGTTAAGCATTTCGGGTTTGACATTGGTCATTAGGGTTAGGGTCATGTTTAGGATTAGGATTATGATTAGAGTAAGGGTTAGAGTTAGGCTTAGGGTTAGGGTTAGGGTTAGGGTTAGGGTTAAGCTTTTCGGGTTTGACATTGGTCATTAGGGTTAAGGTCGGGTTTATTGTTAGGGTTAGGGTAAGTGTTTGGGTTAAGGTCAGGGTTAGGCCTAGGTATAGGGTAAGGGTTAGTGTTCGGTTTAGGGTCAGGGTCAGTGTTAGGGGTCAGGGTCAGGGTTAGGGTTAGGTCAGGGTTAGAGTTAGGGCGATGTCAGGGTTAAAGGTTAGGGTTAGGGTTAGTGTTAGGGTTAAGCATGTCTGTTTTGACAATTGGTTATTCACATTCGGGTTAGATTTGGGTTAGGGTTAGGGTTAGGTTTGGGTTAGGGTTACGGTCAGGGTTAGTGATTAGGGTTAGGGGTTAGGGTTAGGGGTTAGGTTTAGGGTCAGGGTCAGGGTTAGGGGTTAGGGTTAGGGTTAGGGTTAAGGTTAGGGTTAGGGTGAGTGTTAGGTTTAGGGTTAGGGTGAGGGTTAGGGTTAGGGTTAGGTACAGGTTAGGGTTAGGGTCAGGGTTAGGGATTAGGGTTAAGGGTTAGGGTTATGGGTTAGGGTTAGGGTCAAGGTCAGTGTTAGGGGTTAGGGTTAGGGTTAGGGTTAGGGTGAGTTTTAGGGTTTGGGTTAGGGTTAGGGTTAGTTTTAGGGTTAGGGTTAGGGTTTGGGCGAGTGTTAGGGTTAGGGGTTAGGGTTAGGTTTAAGGTTAGGGTTAGGGTGAGTGTTAGGGTTAGGGTTAGGGTGAGGGTTAGTGTTAGGGTTATGTTCGGGTTATGGTTAGGGTCAGGGTTAGGGATTAGGGTTAGGGGCTAAGGTTAGGGGTTAGTGTTAGGGTCAGGGTCAGGATTAGGGGTTAGGGTTAGGGTTAGGGTTAGGGTTAGGGTGAGTGTTAGGGTTTGGGTTAGGGTTACGGTTAGTGTTTGGGTTAGGGTTAGGGTTTGGGTGAGTGTTAGGGTTTGGGTTAGGGTTAGGGTTTGAGTGAGTGTTAGGGTTAGGGTTAGGGTTCGGGTTAGGGTTAGGGTTGGGTGAGTGTTAGGGTTTGGGTGAGTGTTAAGGTTAGCTTTAAGGTTAGGGTGAGTGTTAGGGTTAGGGGTTAGTGTTAGGGTTAGGGTGAGGTTTAGGTTGCCTGTTAGGGTTAGGGTGTCTGTTAGGGTTAGGGTGAGTGTTAGGGTTAGGGTTAGGGTTAGGGTTAGGTTTTGGTGAGTGTTAGGGTTTGGGTTAGTGTTAGGGTTAGGGTTCGGGTTAGGATTAGGTTGAGTATTAGCGTTAGGGTTAAGTTGAGTGTTAGGTTCTGGGTGAATGTTAGGGTTAGTGTTAGGGTGAGGGTTAGGGTGAGTGTTAGGGTTAGGTTTAGGGTTAGGTTTGGGCTTATGTTTAGGGTCAGGTTCAGGGTTATGGTTAGGTGTTAGCGTTAGGGTTAGGGTCAGGCTCAGGGTCAGATTTAGGGTTGGGGTGTGTGTAAGGTTTAGTGTTAGGGTCAGGATCGGGTTAGGGTTAGAGTTAGGGTTAGGGTGAGTATTAGGGTTAGGGTTAGAGTTAGGGTTAGGGTGAGTGTTAGGTTTAAGGCTGTGGTTAGGGTGAGGCTTAGGGTTAGGTTTAGGGTTAGGGTGAGTGTTAGGGTTAGGGCGAGTGTTAGGGTTAGGGTCAGGCATTGTGGATATGGTTAGTGTGAGGGTTACGGTTAGGTTTAGGATTAGATTTTGTGTTAGCCTTAGGGTGGGGTTTAGGGTCAGTGTTAGGTGTTAGTGTTAGGGTTAGGGTTAGGGTGAGGGTTAGGGTTAGTGTGAGGGTGAGTATTAGGATTAGGGTTAGTTTTAGGTTTCGGCGTTAGAGTTAGGGTTAGGGTTAGGGTTAGGGGTTAGTGTTAGGGTTAGGTTTAGGGGTTAAGGTTAGGGTTAGGGTTAGGGTTAGGTTTAGGATTAGTGTTAGGGTTAGAGTTAGGATGAATGTTATGGTTATGGTTAGGGATTAGGTTAAGGGTCAGGGTCATCGTTATGTTTAGGGTTGGGGTTAGGGTTAACCATTTCGGGTTTGACATTGGTCATTAGGGTTAGGGTCAAGGTTAGGGTTAGGGTTAGGGTTATGATTAGGGTAAGGGTTAGTGTTAGGGTCAGGGATGGGTTAGGGTTAGGGTTACGATTAGGGTAAGTTTTAAGGTTAAGGTCAGGGTGAGCATCTGGGTGAGGCTTAGGGTTAGGGTTAGGTTTTGGGTTAGGGTTAGGGGTTAGGGTTACGGTTCGGGGTTAGGGTTAGGGTTAGTGTTTTGGTTAGTGTAAGGATTATGGTTAAGTTCAGGGTGAGCATCAGGGTGGGGCTTAGGGTTAAGGTTAGCGTGAGGATTAAGGCTGGGCATTAGGGCTTAGAGTTCGAGTCTAGATTCGGGTTAGGGTTAGGGTTAGGGTTAGGGTTAGGGTTAGGGTTAGGGTTAGGGTTAGGGTTAGGGAAAGGGTTAGGGTTAGGGTTCGGGTTAGGGTTGGGTGAGTGTTAGGGTTAGGGTGAGTGTTAAGTTTAGCTTTAAGGTTAGGGTGAGTGTTAGGGTTAGGGGTTAGTGTTAGGGTTAGGGTGAGGTTTAGGTTGCCTGTTAGGGTTAGGGTGTCTGTTAGGGTTAGGGTGAGTGTTAGGGTTAGGGTTAGGGTTAGGGTTAGGTTTTGGTGAGTGTTAGGGTTTGGGTTAGTATTAGGGTTAGGGTTCGGGTTAGGATTAGGTTGAGTATTAGCGTTAGGGTTAAGTTGAGTGTTAGGTTCTGGGTGAATGTTAGGGTTAGTGTTAGGGTGAGGGTTAGGGTGAGTGTTAGGGTTAGGTTTAGGGTTAGGTTTGGGCTTATTTTTAGGGTCAGGTTCAGGGTTATGGTTAGGTGTTAGCGTTAGGGTTAGGGTCAGGCTCAGGGTCAGATTTAGGGTTGGGGTGTGTGTAAGGTTTAGTGTTAGGGTCAGGATCGGGTTAGGGTTAGAGTTAGGGTTAGGGTGAGTATTAGGGTTAGGGTTAGAGTTAGGGTTAGGGTGAGTGTTAGGTTTAAGGCTGTGGTTAGGGTGAGGCTTAGGGTTAGGTTTAGGGTTAGGGTGAGTGTTAGGGTTAGGGCGAGTGTTAGGGTTAGGGTCAGGCATTGTGGTTATGGTTAGTGTGACGGTTACGGTTAGGTTTAAAATTAGATTTTGTGTTAGCCTTAGGGTGGGGTTTAGGGTCAGTGTTAGGTGTTAGTGTTAGGGTTAGGGTTAGGGTGAGGGTTAGGGTTAGTGTGAGGGTGAGTATTAGGATTAGGGTTAGGTTTAGGTTTCGGCGTTAGAGTTAGGGTTAGGGTTAGGGTTAGGGGTTAGTGTTAGGGTTAGGTTTAGGGGTTAGGGTTAGGGTTAGGTTTAGGGTTAGGTTTAGGATTAGTGTTAGGGTTAGAGTTAGGATGAATGTTATGGTTATGGTTAGGGATTAGGTTAAGGTCAGGGTCATCGTTATGTTTAGGGTTGGGGTTAGGGTTAACCATTTCGGGTTTGACATTGGTCATTAGGGTTAGGGTCAAGGTTAGGGTTAGGGTTAGGGTTATGATTAGGGTAAGGGTTAGTGTTAGGGTCAGGGATGGGTTAGGGTTAGGGTTACGATTAGGGTAAGTTTTAAGGTTAAGGTCAGGGTGAGCATCTGGGTGAGGCTTAGGGTTAGGGTTAGGTTTTGGGTTAGGGTTAGGGGTTAGGGTTACGGTTCGGGGTTAGGGTTAGGGTTAGTGTTTTGGTTAGTGTAAGGATTATGGTTAAGTTCAGGGTGAGCATCAGGGTGGGGCTTAGGGTTAAGGTTAGCGTGAGGATTAAGGCTGGGCATTAGGGCTTAGAGTTCGAGTCTAGATTCGGGTTAGGGTGAGGGTGGAGTTTGGGGTTAGGGTTAGGGTTAGGGTTAGGGCTAGGCGTGAGGGGTTAGAGTCCGAGTGTGGATTCGGTTTAGGGTCAGGGTCAAGGTTAGGGTTTAGGGTTAGGCTTAGGGTTAGGGTTAGGGTCAGGGTCAGGGTCATCGTTAGGTTTAGGGTTGGCGTTAAGGTTAAGCATTTTGGGTTTGACATTGGTCATTAGGTTTAGGGTCAGGTTTATGCTTAAGATTATGATTAGGGTAAGGGTTAGGGTTAGGTTTAGGGTTAGGTTTAGAGTAAGGGTTTGGGTTAAGGTCAGGGTTAGGGCTTGGGATAGGGTTAGGGTTAGTGTTCGGATTAGGCTCAGGGTCAGGGTTAGGGGTCAGGGCTAGGGTTGGGGTCAGGTCAGGGTTAGGGTTAGGGTTAGTGTTAAGGTTAGGGTTAGGGTGAGTGTTAGGGTTAGGGTTAGGGTTAGGTACGGGTTAGGGTTAGGGTCAGGTTTAGGGATTAGGTTTAGGGGTTAGGGTTAGGCGTTAGGTTTAGGTTCAGGGTCAGGGTTAGGGTTTAGGGTTAGGGTTAGGGTTAGTGTTAGGGTGAGTGTTAGGGTTAGGGTTAGGTTGAGGGTTAGGGCTAGGGTTAGTTTCGGGTTAGGGTTAGTGTCAAGTTTAGGGATTAGTGTTAGGGGTTAGGTTTAGGGTCAGGGTTAGGGTTAGGATGAGTTTTAGTGTTTGATTTAGGGTTAGGGTTAGGGTTAGGGTTAGGGTGACGGTTTGGGTGAGTGTTAGGGTTTGGGTTAGTTTTAGGGTTAGGCTTAGGGTTAGGGTGAGTGTTAGGTTTAGGGTTAGAGTTAGGGTGAATGTTAGTGTTAGGGTTAGGGTTAGGGTTATGGTTTGGGTTGGGTTGATATTTAGGTTTAGGATCGGGTTAGGGTTAGCTTTAGGGTTAGGGTGAGTATTAGGGTTAAGGTTAGTTTTAGGGTTAGGGTTAGGGTTAGGGTTAGTGTTAGGTTTAATGCTGTGGTTAAGGTTAGGCTTAGGGTTAGGGTTAGGGTTAGGGTGAGTCTTAGGGTTAGGGCGAGTGTTTGCGTTAGGGTCAGGCATTGGGGTTAGGGTTAGTGTGAGGATTACGGTTAGGTTTAGGATTAGAGTTAGGGTTAGTGTTAGGGTGGGTTTTAGGTTTAGGGTTAGGGGTTAGTGATAGGGTTAGGGTTAGGGTGAGGGTTAGGGTTAGTGTGAGGGTGAGTATTAGGATTAGGGTTAGGGTTAGGGTGAGTATTAGGATTAAAGTTAGGCTTAGGGGTTAGGGGTTACGGTTAGGTTTAGGGTTAGAGTTAGAGTTAGAGTTAGAGTTAGGGTTAGATTTAGGGTTAGGTTTAGGGTTATGATTAGGGTAAGGGTTAGGGTTAAGGTCAGGGTGACTATCAGGATGAGGCTTAAGGTGAGGGTTAGGCTTAGGGTTAGTTTTAGGGTTAGGCATTAGAGTTAGGGTTAGGGTTAGGGGTTAGGGTTAGGTCTAGGTTTAGGGGTTAGTGTTAGGGTTAGGGTTAGGTTTAGGATTAGTGTTAGGGTTAGAGTTAGGATGAATGTTATGGTTAGGGTTAGGGATTAGGCTAAGGGTCAGGGTCATCATTAGGTGTAGGGATGGGGTTAGGGTTAATCATTTCTGGTTTGACATTGGTCATTAGGGTTAGGGTCAGGGTTAAGGTTATGATTAGGGTAAGGGTTAGTGTTAGGGTCAGGGTTAGGGTTACGATTTGGGTAAGGGTTAGGGTTAAGGTCAGGGTGAGCATCTGGGTGAGGCTTAGGGTGAGGTTTAGGGTTAGTGTTAGGGCTAGGTTTATGGTTAGGGGTTAGGGTTAGGGTTAGGTTTAGGGGTTAGGGTTAGGGTTAGGGTTAGCGTTAGGGGTTAGTGTTTGGGTTAGGGTTAGGATTAGGGGTTAGTGTTAGGGTTCGGGGTTAGGGTTAGGGTTAGAGGTTAGTGTTAGGGTTAGGCGTTAGAGTTAGGGTTATGGTTAGGGGTTAGGGTTAGCGTTCGGTTTAGGGGTTAGGGTTAGGTTTAGGTTTAGCGTTAGGGATTAGTGTAAGGGTTAGGGTGAGGGTTAGGGGTTAGGGTTAGGGTTCGGGGTTAGGGTTAGTGTTAGGGGTTAGGGTTAGGGTTAGGCGTTAGAGTTAGGGTTATGGTTAGGGGTTAGGGTTAGCATTAGGTTTAGGGGTTAGGTTTATGGTTAGCGTTAGGGGTTAGAGTTAGGGTTAGGGTTACGCTTTGGGTTAGGGTTAGTGGTTAGGGTTAGGGTTCGGGGTTAGGGTTATGGTTAGTGTTATGGTTAGTGTAAGGGTTAGGGTTAAGGTTAGGGTGAGCATCAGGGTGGGCCTTAGGGTTAGGGTTAGGGTTAGGGTTAAGGCTAGGCATTATGGGTTAGAGCTCGAGTCTAGTTTTGGGTTAGGGTGAGGGTGGAGGTTAGGGTTCGGGTTAGGGTTAGGGTTAGGACTAGGCCTTAGGGGTTAGAGTCCGAGTGTGGATTCTGTTTAGGGTGAGGTTGGAGGTTAGGGTTAGGCTTAGGGTTAGGGTTAGGGTCAGGGGCAGGTTCATCGTTAGGTTTAGGGTTGAGGTTAGTGTTAAGCATTTCGGGTTTAACATTGGTCATTAGGGTTAGGGTCATGTTTAGGATTAGGATTATGATTAGAGTAAGGGTTAGAGTTAGGCTTAGGGTTAGGGTTAGGGTTAGGGTTAAGCATTTCGGGTTTGACATTGGTCATTAGGGTTAAGGTCGGGTTTAGTGTTAGGGTTAGGGTAAGTGTTTGGGTTAAGGTCAGGGTTAGGCCTCGGTATAGGGTAAGGGTTAGTGTTCGGTTTAGGGTCAGGGTCAGTGTTAGGGGTCAGGGTCAGGGTTAGGGTTAGGTCAGGGTTAGAGTTAGGGCAATGTCAGGGTTAGGGGTTAGGGTTAGGGTTAGTGTTAGGGTTAAGCGTGTCTGTTTTGACAATTGGTTATTCACATTCGGGTTAGATTTGGGTTAGGGTTAGGGTTAGGTTTGGGTTAGGGTTACGGTCAGGGTTAGTGATTAGGGTTAGGGGTTAGGGTTAGGGGTTAGGTTTAGGGTCAGGGTCAGGGTTAGGGGTTAGGGTTAGGGTTAGGGTTAAGGTTAGGGTAAGGGTGAGTGTTAGGTTTAGGGTTAGGGTGAGGGTTAGGGTTAGGGTTAGGTACAGGTTAGGGTTAGGGTCAGTGTTAGGGATTAGGGTTAGGGGTTAGGGTTATGGGTTAGGGTTAGGGTCAATGTCAGTGTTAGGGGTTAGGGTTAGGGTTAGGGTTAGGGTGAGTTTTAGGGTTTGGGTTAGGGTTAGGGTTAGTGTTAGGGTTAGTGTTAGGGTTTGGGCGAGTGTTAGGGTTAGGGTTAGGGTTAGGGTGAGTGTTAGGGTTTGGGTTAGGGTTAGGGTTAGTGTTAGGGTTAGGGTTAGGTTTTGGGCGAGTTTTAGGGTTAGGGTTAGGGTTAGGGTTAGGGTGTGTTTTAGGGTTATGTTTAGGGTTAGGGTTAGGGTTTGGGTGAGTGTTAGGGTTTGGGTTAGTGTTAGGGTTAGGGTTAGGGTGAGTGTTAGGGTTAGGGTTAGAGTTAGGGTGAATGTTAGTGTTATGGTTAGTGTTAGGGTTAGGGTTTGGGTTGGGGTGATGTTTAGGGTCTGGGTCAGGGTTAGGGTTAGGTGTTAGGGTTAGGGTTAGGGTCAGGGTCAGAGTTAGGGTTGGGTTGAGTGTAAGGTTTAGTGTTAGGGTCAGGATCGGGTTAGGTTTAGGGTTAGGGTTAGGGTGAGTATTAGTGTTAGGGTTAAGTTTAGCATTAGGTTCTGGGTGAGTGTTAGGGTTAGGGTTAGGGTTAGGGTTAGGGTTAGGGTTAGGGTTAGGGTTAGGGTTAGTGTGAGAGTGAGTATTAGGATTAGGGTTAGGGTTAGGGTGAGTATTAGGGTTAGGGTTAGGGTTAGGGGTTATGGGTTATGGTTAGTTTTAGGGTTAGAGTTAGAGTTAGAGTTAGGGTTAGGTTTAGGGTTAGGTTTAGGGTTATGTTTAGGGTAAGGGTTAGGGTTAAGGTCAGGGTGAGTATCAGGGTGAGGCTTAGGGTGAGGGTTAGTCTTAGGGTTAGTTTTAGGGTTAGGCGTTATAGTTAGGGTTAGGATTAGGGGTTAGGGTTAGGTCTAGGTTTAGGGGTTAGTGTTAGGGTTAGAGTTAGGATGAATGTTATGCTTAGGGTTAGGGATTAGGGTAATGGTCAAGTTCATCGTTAGGTGTAGGGTTGGTGTTAGGGTTAATCATTTCGGGTTTGACGTTGGTCATTAGGGTTATGGTCAGGGTTAGGGTTATGATTAGGGTAAGGGTTAGTGTTAGGGTCAGGTTTAGGGTTAGGGTTAGGGTTAGGGTTAAGCATTTCCGGTTTGACATTGGTCATTAGGGTTAGGGTCAGGTTTAGGGTCCGGTTTAGGGTTCGGCTTAGGGTAAGTGTTTGGGTTAAGGTCAGGGTTACGCCTAGGGATAGGGTAAGGGTTAGTGTTCGGATTAGGGTCAGGGTCAGGGTTAGGGGTCAGGGTCAGGGTTAGGGTTAGGTCAGGGTTAGGGTTAGGGCGAGGTCAGGGTTAGGGGTTACGGTTAGGGTTAGTGTTAGAGTTAAGCGTGTCTGGTTTGACAATTAGTTATTCGCATTCGGGTTAGATTCGGGTTAGGGTTAGGGTTAGGGTGAATGTTAGGGTTAGGGTTAGGGTGAGGGTTAGGGTTAGGGTTAGATTTGAGTTATGGTTAGGGTCAGGGTTAGGGATTAGGGTTAGGGGTTAGGGTTAGGTGTTAGGGTTAGGGTCAGGTTCAGAGTTAGCGGTTAGGGTTAGGGTTAGTTTTAGGGTGATTGTTAGGGTTTGGGTTAGGGTTAGAGTTAGTGTTAGGGTTAGGGTTAGGGTTTGGGTGAGTGTTAGGGTTTGGGTTAGGGTTAGGGTTTGGTTGAGTGTTAGGGTTAGGGTTAGGGTTAGGGTTAGGGTTTGGTTGAGTGTTAGTGTTTGGGTGAGTGTTAGGGTTAGCTTTAGGGTTAGGGTTAGGCTTAGGGTGAGGGTTAGGGTTAGTGGTTAGGGTTAGGGTTCGGGTTAGGCTGAGGTTTAGGGTGAGTGTTAGGGTTAGGGTGAGTGTTAGGGTTAGGGTGAGTGTTAGGGTTAGTTTTAGGGTTAGGGTTAGTGTTTGGTTGAGTGGTACGGTTTGGGTTAGTGTTAGGGTTAGGGTGAGTGTTAGGGTTAGATTTAGGGTTAGGGTTAGGTTTTGGGTGAGTCTTAGGGTTAGGGTGAGTGTTAGGCTTAGGTTTAGTGTTAGGGTTAGGTTTTGTGTGAATGTTAGGGTTTGGGTTAGTGTTAGGGTTAGGGTTACGGTGAGTGTTAGGGTTAGGTTTAGGTTGAGGTTTAGGATGAGTGTTAGGTTTAGGGTTAGTGTTAGGGTTAGCGTGAGTGTTAGGGTTAGGTTTAGGGTCAGGGTTAGGGTTGGGATGAGTGTTAGGGTTTGGTTTAGTGTTAGGGTTAGGGTTAGGGTGAGTGTTAGAGTTAGGGTTTGTGTGAGTGTTAGGGTAGGGTGAGGATTAGGGTTAGGGTTAGGTTGATTATTAGGTTTAGGGTTAGGGTGAGTGTTAGGTTCTGGGTGAGTGTTAGATTTAGGGTTAGGGTGAGGTTTAGGTTGAGTGTTAGGGTTAGGGTTGGATTTAGGGTGAATGTTAGTGTTAGGGTTAGGCTTAGGGTTAGGGTTAGGGTTAGGGTTGGGGTGATGTTTAGGGTCAGGGTCAGGGTTACGGTTAGTTGTTAGGGTTAGGGTTAAGGTTAGGTGTTAGGGTTAGGGTTAGGGTTAGGGTTAGGGTTAGGGTTAGGGTCAGGGTCAGGGTCAGAATTAAGGTTTGGGTGATTGTAAGGTTTAGTGTTAGGGTCAGGACCGGGTTAGGGTCAGGGTTAGGGTTAGGGTGAGTATTAGGGTTAGGGTTAGGGTTAGGGTTAGGGTGAGTGATATGTTTAAGGCTGTTGTTAGGGTTCGGCTTAGGGTTAGGTTTAGGTTTAGGGTGTGTTAGGTTCTGGGTGAGTGTTAGCGTTAGGGTTAGGGTGAGGGTTAGGGTGAGTGTTAGGGTTAGGGTTAGAGTTAGGGTGAATGTTAGTGTTAGGGTTAGGGTTAGGTTTATGGTTTGGGTTGGGGTGATGTTTAGGGTCAGGTCAGGGTTACGGTTAGGTGTTAGGGTTCGGGTTAGGGTCAGGGTCAGAGTTAGCGTTGGGGTGAGTGTAAGGTTTAGTGTTAGGGTCAGGATCGGGTTAGGGTTGGGGTTAGGGTTAATCATTTTATGTTTGACATTGGTCATTAGGGCTGGGGTCAAGGTTAGGGTTAGGGTTAGGGTTATGACTAGGGTAAGGGTTAGTGTTAGGGTCAGAGTTAGGGTTAGGGTTAGGGTTACGATTAGGGTAAGGGTTAGGGTTAAGGTCAGGGTGAGCATCTGGATGAGGCTTAGGGTTAGGGTGAGGGTTAGGGTTATGGTTAGGGGTTAGGGTTAGGGTTAGGTTTAGGGGTTAGGGTTAGGGTTAGGGTTAGCGTTAGGGGTTAGTGTTAGGGTTAGGGTTAGGGTGAGGGGTTTAGGTTCGGGTTCGGGGTTAGGGTTAGGGTTAGGGTTATGGGTTATGGTTCAGGTTAGGCATTAGAGTTAGGGTTAGGGTTAGGGTTAGCGTTAGGGGTTAGAGTTAGGATTAGGGTTAGGTTTTGGGTTAGGGTTAGGCGTTAGCGTTAGGGTTCGGGGTTAGTGTTAGGTTTAGTGTTATGGTTAGTGTAAGGGTTAGAGCTAAGGTCAGGGTGAGCATCAGGGTGGGCCTTAGGGTTATGGTTAGGGTGAGCGTTAAGGCTAGGCATTAGGGGTTAGAGTTCGAGTCTAGATTCGGGTTAGGGTGAGGGTGGAGGTTAAGGTTAGGTTTAGGGTTAGGACTAGGCGTTAGGGGTTAGAGTCCGAGTGTGGATTCTGTTTAGGGTGAGGGTGGAGGTTATGGTTAGGCTTAGGGTTAGGGTCAGGGTCAGGGGCAGGGTCATCGTTAGGTTTAGGGTTGGGGTTAGGGTTAGGGTTAGGGTTAGGGTTAGGGTTAGGGTTAGGGTTAGGGTTAGGGTTAGGGTTAGGGTCAGGGGCAGGGTCATCGTTAGGTTTAGGGTTGGGGTTAGGGTTAAGCATTTCGGGTTTGACATTGTTCATTAGGGTTAGGGTCAGGTTTAGGATTAGGATTATGATTAGGGTAAGGGTTAGAGTTAGGCTTAGGGTTAGGTTTAGCGTTAGTGTTAAGCATTTCGGGTTTGACATTGGTCATTAGGGTTAGCGTCAGTTTTAGGTTCAGGTTTAGGGTTAGGGTTCGGGCAAGGGTTTGGGTTAAGGTAAGGTTTAGGCCTGGGGATAGGATAAGGGTTAGTGTTCGGATTAGGGTCAGGGTCAGGGTTAGGGGTCATGGTCAGGTTTAAGGTTAGGTCAGGGTTAGGGTTAGGGCGAGGTCAGGGTTAGTGGTTAGGGTTAGGGTTAGTGTTAGGGTTAAGCGTGTCTGGTTTGACAATTAGTTATTCGCATTCGGGTTAGATTCGGGTTAGGGTTAGGGTTAGGGTTTGGTTCGGGTTAGGGTTACGGTCAGGGTTAGGGATTAGGGTTAGGGTTATTGATTAGGTTTAGGATCAGTGTCAGGGTTAGGGGTTAGGGTTAGGTTTAGGGTTAAGGTTAGGGTTAGGGTGGGTGTTAGGGTTAGGGTTAGGGTGAGGGTTAGGGTTAGGGTTAGGGGTTAGGGTTAGGGGTTAGTGTCAGGGTCAGGGTTAGCGGTTAGTGTTAGGGTTAGGGTGAGTGTTAGGGTTTGGGTTAGGGTTAGGATTAGTGTTAGGTTTAGGGTTAGGGTTTGGGTGAGTGTTAGGGTTTGGGTTAGGGTTAGGGTTTGGGTGAGTGTTAGGGTTAGGGTTTGGGTGAGTGTTATGTTAGGGTAAGGGTTAGGGTTAGGGTTAGGGTTAGGGTTAGGTTTTGGGTGAGTGTTAGGGTTTGGGTGAGTGTTAGGGTTTGATTTAGGGTTAGGGTTAGGCTTAGGTTGAGGGTTAGGGTTAGGGGTTAGGGTTAGGGTTAGTGTTAGTTTGAGGTTTAGGGTTAGTGTTAGGGTTAGGGTGAGTGTTAGGTTTAGGGGGAGTTTTAGGGTTAGTTTTATGGTTAGGGTTAGGCTTTGTGTGAGTGTTACGGTTTGGGTTAGTGTTAGGGTTAGGGTTAGGGTGATTGTTACGGTTAGAGTTAGGGTGAGTGTTAGGGTAGGGTGAGTTTTAGGGTTAGGTTTAGGGTTAGGTTGAGTATTAGGTTTAGTGTTAAGGTGAGTGTTAGGTTCTGGGTGAGTGTTAGGGTTAGGGTTATGGTGAGGGTTAGGGTGAATGTTAGGGTTAGGGTTAGAGTTAGGGTGAATGTTAGTGTTAGGGTTAGTGTTAGGGTTAGGGTTAGGGTTGGGGTGATGTTTAGGATCAGGGTCAGGGTTACGGTTAGTTGTTAGGGTTAGGGTTACGGTCAGGGTCAGGTTCAGAGTTAAGGTTTGGGTGAGTGTAAGGTTTAGTGTTAGGGTCAGGATCGGGTTAGGTTTAGGGTTAGGGTTAGGGTGAGTATTAGGGTTAAGGTTAGGGTTAGGGTGAGTGTTAGGTTTAAGGCTGTGGTTAGGGTTAGGCTTAGGGTTAGGGTGAGTGTTAGGTTCTGGGTGAATGTTAGGGTTAGGGTTAGGGTGAGGGTTAGGGTGAGTGTTAGGGTTAGGGTTAGAGTTAAGGTGAATATTAATGTTAGGGTTAGGGTTTGGGTTGGGGTGATGTTTAGCTTCAGGGTCAGGGTTATGGTTAGGTGTTAGGGTTAGGGTTAGGGTCAGCGTCAGGGTCAGATTTAGGAATGGGGTGAGTGTAAGGTTTAGTGTTAGGGTCAGGATCGGGTTAGGGTTAGGGTTAGGGTGATTATTAGGGTTAGGGTTAGGGTGAGTGTTATGTTTAAGGCTGTGGTTAGGGTTAGGCTTAGGGTTAGGGTTAGGGTTAGGGTGAGTGTTGGGGTTAGGGCGAGTGTTAGGGTTAGGGTCAGGCATTGGGGTTAGGGTTAGTGTGAGGGTTACGGTTAGGTTTAGAATTAGAGTTAGGGTTAGCCTTAGTGTGGGGGTTAGGGTTAGGGTTAGGGGTTAGTGTTAGGGTTAGGGTTAGGGTGAGATTTAGGGTTAGGGTTTGGTTTAGGGGTTAGGGGTTAGGGTTAGGTTTCGGGTTAGAGTTAGAGTTAGAGTTAGGGTTAGGGTTTTGGGTTAGGGTTATGGTCATGATTAGGGTAAGGGTTAGGTTTAAGGTCAGGGTGAGTGTCAGGATGAGGCTTAGGGTGATTTTTAGGCTTAGGGTTATGGTTAGGGTTAGGGTTAGGCGTTAGATTTAGGGTTAGGGTTAGGGGTTAGTGTTAGGTTTAGTGGTTAGGGTTAGGTTTAGGATTAGTGTTAGGGTTAGAGTTAGTATGAATGTTTTGGTTAGGGTTATGGTTAGGTGTTAGGGTTAGGTTTATGGGTTAGGGTTAGGGTTAGTGTTGGCGTTAGGGGTTAGTGTTAGGGTTAGGGTTAGGGGTTAGGGTTAGGGTTTGGGGTTAGGGTTATGGTTAGGGGTTAGGGTTCAGGTAAGGCGTTAGAGTTAGGGTTAGGGTTAGGGTTAGGGTTAGGGGTTAGGGTTAGGGTTAGGGTGAATGTTAGGTTCTGGGTGAATGTTAGGGTTAGGGTTAGGTTGAGGGTTAGGGTGAGTGTTAGGGTTAGGGTTAGCGTTATGGTGAATGTTAGTGTTTGGGTTAGGGTTAGGGTTAGGGTTAGGGTTGGGGTGTTGTTTAGGGTCAGGTTCAGGGTTACTGTTACGTGTTAGGGTTAGGGTTAGGTTCAGGGTCCGGGTCAGAGTTAGGGTTGGGGTGAGTGTAAGGTTTAGTGTTAGGTTCAGGTTCGTGTTAGGGTTATGGTTAGTGTGAGTATTAGGGTTCGGGTTATGGTTAGGGTTAGGGTGAGTGTTAGGGTTAGGGTTAGGGTTAGGGTTAGGGTTAGGTTTAGGGTGGGGGTTAGGGTTAGGGTTAGGGGTTAGTGTTAGGGTTAGGGTTAGGGTGAATGTTAGGGTTAGTGTGAGGGTGAGGATTAGGGTTAGGTTTAGGGTGAGTTTTAGGGTTAGGGTTAGGGTTAGGGGTTAGGGCTTAGGGTTAGGTTTAGGGTTAGGTTTAGGGTTAGAGTTAGAGTTAGAGTTAGGGTTATGGTTAGGGGTTAGGGTTAGCATTATTTTTAGGTGTTAGTGTTAGGGTTAGGGTTAGCGTTCGGGGTTAGAGTTAGGGTTAGCATTAGGTTTTGAGTTAGGGTTAGGGGATAGGGTTAGGGTTCGGGGTTAGGGTTAGGGTTAGTTTTATGTTTAGTCTTAGGGTTAGGGTTAAGGTCAGGGTGAGCATCCGGGTGGGCCTTAGGGTTAGGGCTAGGGTGAGGGTTAAAGCTAGGCATTAGGGGTTAGAATTCGAGTCTAGATTCGGGTTAGGGTGAGGGTGGAGGTTAGGGTTAGGCTTAGGGTTAGGGTTAGGTTCAGGGTCATCGTTAGGTTTAGGGTTGGGGTTAGGGTTAAGCATTTCAGCTTTGACATTGGTCTTTAGGGTTAGGGTCAGGTTTAGGGTCAGCTTTAGGGTTAGGGTTAGGGTAAGGGTTTGGTTTAAGGTCAGGGTTAGGCCTAGGGATAGGGTTAGGGTTACTCATCAGATTAGGGTCAGGGTCAGAGTTAGGGGTCAGGGTCAGGGTTAGGGTTAGGTCAGGGTTAGGGTTAGGGCGAGGTCAGGGTTAGGGGTTAGGGTTAGGGTTAGTGTTAGGTTTAAGCGTGTCTGGTGTGACAATTAGTTATTCGCATTCGGGTTAGATTCGGGTTAGGGTTAGTGTTAGGGTTAGGTTCGGGTTAGGGTTACGGTCAGGGTTAGGGATTAGGGTTAGGGGTTAGGGTCAGGGGTTAGGTTTATGGTCAGGGTCAGGGTTAGTGGTTAGGGTTAGGGTTAGGGTTAAGGTTAGGGTTAGGGTGAGTGTTAGGGTTAGGGTTGGGGTGAAGGTTATGGTTAGGGTTAGGTTCGGGTTAGTGTTAGGGTCAGGGATAGGGATTGGGGTTAGGGGTCAGGGTTAGGGGTTAGGGTTAGGGTCAGCGTCAGGGTTAGGGGTTAAGGTTAGGGTTAGGGTTAGGGTTAGGGTGAGTGTTAGGGTTTGGGTTTGGGTTAGGGTTAGTGTTAGGGTTAGGGTTAGGGTTTGGGTGCGTGTTAGGGTTAGGGTTAGGGTTGGGTGATTGTTAGGGTTTGGGTGAGTGTTAGGGTTCTGTTTAAGGTTATGGTTAGGGTTAGGGTGACGGTTAGGGTTAGGGGTTAGGGTGAGGTTTAGGGTTAGTGTTAGGGTTAGGGTGAGTGTTAGGGTTAGGGTGAGTGTTAGGGTTAGGTTATGGTTAGGGTTAGGTTTTGGGTGAGTTTTAGGGTTTGGCTTAGTGTTAGGTTTAGGGTTCGGGTTAGGATTAGGTTGAGTATTAGGGTTAGGGTTAAGATGAATGTTAGGTTCTGTGTGAGTGTTAGGTTTTGTGTTAGGTGAGGGTTAGGGTGAGTGTTAGGGTTAGGTTTAGGGTTAGGGTTGGGGTGATGTTTAGGGTCAGGGTCAGGGTTACGGTTAGGTGTTAGGGTTAGGGTTAGGGTCAGGCTCAGGGTCAGAGTTAGAGTTGGGGTGTGTGGAAGGTTTAGTGTTAGGGTCAGGATCGGGTTAGGGTTAGGGTTAGGGGTTGGGTGAGTATTAGGGTTAGGGTTAGGGTTAGGGTTAGGGTGAGTGTTAGGTTTAAGGCTGTGGTTAGCATTAGGCTTAGGGTTAGGGTTAGGGTTAGGGTGAGTGTTATGGTTAGGGCGAGTGTTAGCGTTAGGGTCAGGCATTGGGGTTAGGGTTAGGGTCAGGGTTAGGGTTTAGGGTTAGGGGTTAGGGTTAGGCTTTAGGGTTAGGGACCGTGTTAGAGTTAGGGTGAGTGTTAGGGTTTGGTTTAGGGTTAGGGTTAGGGTTAGGTTTTGGGTGAGAGTTAGAGTTAGGGTGAGTGTTAGGGTAGGGTGAGGATTATGGTTAGGGTTAGTTTTAGGGTGAGTATTAGGGTTAGGGTTAAGGTGAGTGTTAGGTTCTGGGTGAGTGTTAGCGTTAGGGTTAGGGTTAGGGTGAGTTTTAGGGTAGGGTGAGTATTAGGTTTAGGGTTAGGGTTAGGTTGAGTATTAGGGTTAGCGTTAAGGAGAGTGTTAGGTTCTGGGTGAGTGTTAGGTTTAGGGTTAGGGTGAGGGTTAGGGTGAGTGTTAGGGTCAGGGTGAGTGTTAGGGTTAGGGTTAGTGTTAGGGTGAATGTTATTGTTAGGGTTAGGGTTAGGGTTAGGGTTGGGGTGATGTTTAGGGTCAGGGTTAGGGTTAGGGTTAGGTGTTAGGGTTAGGGTTAGGGTTAGGGTTGGGTCAGGGTCAGGGTTAGGGTTGGGGTGAGTGTAAGGTTTAGTGTTAGGGTCAGGATCGGGTTAGGGTTAGGGTTAGCGTGACTATTAGGGTTAGGGTTAAGGTGACTGTTAGGTTCAGGGTGAGTGTTAGGCTTAGGGCTAGGGTGAGGGTTAGGGTGAGTGTTAGGGTCAGGGTGAATGTTAGGGTTAGGGTTAGAGTTAGGGTGAATGTTAGCATTAGGGTTAGGGTTAGGGTTAGGGTTAGGGTTGGGGTGATGTTTAGGGTCAGGATCGGGTTAGGTTTGGGGTTAGGGATAGGGTGAGTATTATGGTTAGGGTTAGGGTTAGGTTTAGGATTAGTGTTAGGGTTAGAGTTAGGATGAATGTTATGGTTATGGTTAGGGATTATGGTAAGGGTCATGGTCATCATTAGGTGTAGGGTTGGGGTTAGGTTTAATCATTTCTGGTTTGACATTGGTCATTAGTTTTAGGGTCAATGTTAGGGTTAGGGTTAGGTTTATGATTAGGGTAAGGGTTAGTGTTAGGGTCAGGATTAGGGTTAGGGTTACGATTAGGGTAAGGGTTGGGGTTAAGGTCAGGGTGAGCATCTGGATGAGGCTTAGGGTGAGGGTTAGGGTTATGGTTAGGGGTTAGGGTTAGGTTTAGGGGTTAGGGTTAGCGTTAGTGTTGGCGTTAGGGGTTAGTGTTAGGGTTAGGGTTAGGGGTTAGGGTTAGGGTTTGGGGTTAGGGTTATGGTTAGGGGTTAGGGTTCAGGTAAGGCGTTAGAGTTAGGGTTAGGGTTAAGGTTAGGGTTAGGGTTAGGGTTAGGGTTAGGGTTAGGGTTAGGGTTAGGGTTAGGGTTAAGGTGAGTGTTAGGTTCTGGGTGAGTGTTAGGGTTAGGGTTAGGTTGAGGGTTAGGGTGAGTGTTAGGGTTAGGGTTAGCGTTATGGTGAATGTTAGTGTTTGCTTTAGGGTTAGGGTTAGGTTTAGGTTCAGGGTCTGGGTCAGAGTTAGGGTTGGGGTGAGTGTAAGGTTTAGTGTTAGGGTCAGGTTCGGGTTAGGGTTATGGTTAGTGTGAGTATTAGGGTTCGGGTTAGTGTTAGGGTTAGGGTGAGTGTTAGGGTTAGGGCGAGTGTTAGGGTTAGGGTTAGGGTTAGAGTTAGGGTTAGGGTGGGGGTTAGGGTTAGGGTTAGGGGTTAGTGTTAGGGTTAGGGTTAGGGTGAATGTTAGGGTTAGTGTGAGGGTGAGGATTAGGGTTAGGTTTAGGGTCAGTTTTAGGGTTAGGGTTAGGGTTAGGGGTTAGGGCTTAGGGTTAGGTTTAGGGTTAGAGTTAGAGTTAGAGTTAGGGTTAGGGTTAGGGTTATGATTAGGGTAAGGGTTTGGTTTAAGGTCAGGGTGAGTATCAGGGTGAGGCTTATGGTGAGGGATAGGCTTAGAGTTAGGTTAGGGTTAGGCGTTAGTGTTAGGGTTAGGTTTAGGCGTTCGAGTTAGGGTTAGGGTTAGGGGTTAGGGTTAGGTTTAGGGGTTAGTGTTAGGTTTAGGGTTAGGGTTAGGTTTAGGATTAGTGTTAGGGTTAGAGTTAGGATGAATGTTATTGTTATGGTTAGGGATTATGTTTAGGATCAGTGTCGTCGTTAGGTGTCGGGTTGCGGTTAGGGTTAATCATTTCGGGTTTGACATTGGTCATTAGGGTTAGGGTCAAGGTTAGGGTTAGGGTTAGGGTTATGATTAGGGTAAGGGTTAGTGTTAGGGTCAGGGATGGGTTAGGGTTAGGGTTACGATTAGGGTAAGGGTTAGCGTTAAGGTCAGGGTGAGCATCTGGGTGAGGCTTAGGGTGAGGGTTAGGGTTAGGGTTAGGGTTATGGTTCGGGGTTAGGGTTAGGGCTAGGTTTAGGGGTTAGTGTTAGGGTTAGTGTTAGGGTTAGGGGTTAGGGTTAGGATTCGGGGTTAGTGTTAGGGTTAGGGGTTAGGGTTAGGGTTAGGCGTTAGAGTTAGGGTTATGGTTAGGGGTTAGGGTTAGCATTATTTTTAGGTGTTAGTGTTAGGGTTAGGGTTAGCGTTTGGGGTTAGAGTTAGGGTTAGCATTAGGTTTTGGGTTAGGGTTAGCGTTAAGGTCAGGGTGAGCATCAGGGTGGGCCTTAGGGTTAGGGTTAGGATGAGGGTTAAAGCTAGGCATTAGGGGTTAGAATTCGAGTCTAGATTCGGGTTAGGGTGAGGGTGGAGGTTAGGGTTAGGCTTAGGGTTAGGGTTAGGGTCAGGGTCATCGTTAGGTTTAGGGTTGGGGTTAGGGTTAAGCATTTCGGCTTTGACATTGGTCATTAGGTTTAGGGTCAGGTTTAGGGTCAGGTTTAGGGTTAGGGTTAGGGTAAGGGTTTGGTTTAAGGTCAGGGTTAGGCCTAGGGATAGGGTTAGGGTTACTCATCAGATTAGGGTCAGGGTCAGAGTTAGGGGTCAGGGTCAGGGTTAGGGTTAGGTCAGGGTTAGGGTTAGGGCAAGGTCAGGGTTAGGGGTTAGGGTTAGGGTTAGTGTTAGGTTTAAGCGTGTCTGGTGTGACAATTAGTTATTCGCATTCGGGTTAGATTCGGGTTAGGGTTAGTGTTAGGGTTAGGTTCGGGTTAGGGTTACGGTCAGGGTTAGGGATTAGGGTTAGGGGTTAGGGTCAGGGGTTAGGTTTATGGTCAGGGTCAGGGTTAGTGGTTAGGGTTAGGGTTAGGGTTAAGGTTAGGGTTAGGGTGAGTGTTAGGGTTAGGGTTGGGGTGAAGGTTATGGTTAGGGTTAGGTTCGGGTTAGTGTTAGGGTCAGGGATAGGGATTAGGGTTAGAGTTAGGGTTAGGGGTTAGGGTTAGGGTCAGCGTCAGGGTTAGGGGTTAAGGTTAGGGTTAGGGTTAGGGTTAGGGTGAGTGTTATGGTTTGGGTTTGGGTTAGGGTTAGGGTTAGGGTGAGTGTTAGAGTTTGGGTTAGGGTTAGGGTTTGGGTGCATGTTAGGGTTAGGGTTAGGGTTAGAGTTGGGTGAGTGTTAGGGTTTGGGTGAGTGTTAGGGTTCTGTTTAAGGTTATGGTTAGGGTTAGGGTGACGGTTAGGGTTAGGGGTTAGGGTGAGGTTTAGGGTTAGTGTTAGGGTTAGGGTGAGTGTTAGGGTTAGGGTGAGTGTTAGGGTTAGGTTATGGTTAGGGTTAGGTTTTGGGTGAGTGTTAGGGTTTGGCTTAGTGTTAGGGTTAGGGTTCGGGTTAGGATTAGGTTGAGTATTAGGGTTAGGGTTAAGGTGAATGTTAGGTTCTGTGTGAGTGTTAGGTTTTGTGTTAGGGTGAGGGTTAGGGTGAGTGTTAGGGTTAGGTTTAGGGTTAGGGTTGGGGTGATGTTTAGGGTCAGGGTCAGGGTTACGGTTAGGTGTTAGGGTAAGGGTTAGGGTCAGGCTCAGGGTCAGAGTTAGAGTTGGGGTGAATGTAAGGTTTAGTGTTAGGGTCAGGATCGGGTTAGGGTTAGGGGTTGGGTGAGTATTAGGGTTAGGGTTAGGGTTAGGGTTTGGGTGAGTGTTAGGTTTAAGGCTGTGGTTAGCGTTAGGCTTAGGGTTAGGGTTAGGGTTAGGGTGAGTGTTATGGTTAGGGCGAGTGTTAGCGTTAGGGTCAGGCATTGGGGTTAGGGTTAGGGTTAGGGTTAGAGTTAGGGTTATGATTAGGGTAAGGGTTAGGTTTAAGGTCAGGGTGAGTATCAGGGTGAGGCTTAGGGTGAGGGTTAGGCTTAGGGTTATGGTTAGGTTTAGGCGTTAGAGTTAGGGTTAGGGTTAGGGGTTAGGGGTTAGGGTTAGGATGAATGTTATGGTTCTGGTTAGGGATTAGGGTAAGGGTCAGGGTCATCGTTAGGTAGGGTTGGGGTTAGGGATAATCATTTCGGGTTTGACATTGGTCATTAGGGTTAGGGTCAATGTTAGGGTTAGGGTTAGGTTTATGTTTAGGGTAAGGGTTAGTGTTAGGGTCAGAGTTAGGGTTAGGGTTAGGGTTACGATTAGGGTAAGGGTTAGGGTTAAGTTCAGGGTGAGCATCTGGGTGAGGCTTAGGGTGAGGGTTAGGGTTAGGGTTAGGGTTATGGTTAGGGGTCAGTGTTAGGGTTAGGTTTATTGGTTAGGGTTAGGGTTAGCGTTAGGGGTTAGAGTTAGGGTTAGGTTTAGGGTTAGGGGTTAGGGGTCGGGTTTAGGTTTAGGGTTAGGGGTTAGGGTTAGGGTTAGGCTTTAGAGTTAGGGTTATGGTTAGGGGTTAGGGTTAGGATTAGGTTTAGGTGTTAGGGTTAGGGTTTGGCTTAGCATTAGGGGTTAGAGTTAAGGTTAGGGTTAGGTTTTGGTTAGTGTAAGGGTTAGGGTTAAGGTCAGGGTGAGCATCAGGGTGGGGCTTAGGGTTTGGGTTAGGGTGAGGGTTAAGGCTGGGCATTAGGGGTTAGAGTTCGAGTCTAGATTTGGGTTAGGGTGTGGGTGGAGGTTAGGGTTAGGATTAGGGTTAGGGTTAGGGTGAGTGTTAGGGTTAGGCTTAGGGTTAGGGTTAGGGTTAGGGTTAGGTACGGGTTAAGGTTAAGGTCAGGGTTAGTGATTAGGGTTAGGCGTTAGGGTTAGGGGTTAGTTTAGGGTCAGGGTCAGGGTTAGGGGTTAGGGTTAGCGTTCGGGTTAGGGTGAGGTTTAGGGTTAGGGTTAGGTTCGGGTTAGGGTTAGGGTCAGGGTTAGGGTTTAGGGTTAGGGGTTAGGGTTAGGCATTAGGGTTAGGGACCGTGTTAGAGTTAGGGTGAGTGTTAGGGTTTGGGTTAGGGTTAGGGTTAGGGTTAGGTTTTGAGTGAGAGTTAGAGTTAGGGTGAGTGTTAGGGTAGGGTGAGGATTATGATTAGGGTTAGGTTTAGGGTGAGTATTAGGGTTAGGGTTAAGGTGAGTGTTAGGTTCTGGGTGAGTGTTAGGGTTAGGGTTAGGGTTAGGGTGAGTGTTAGGGTAGGGTGAGTATTGGGTTTAGGGTTAGGGTTAGGTTGAGTATTAGGGTTAGCGTTAAGGAGAGTGTTAGGTTCTGGGTGAGTGTTAGGTTTAGGGTTAGGGTGAGGGTTAGGGTGAGTGTTAGGGTCAGGGTGAGTGTTAGGGTTAGGGTTAGAGTTAGGGTGAATGTTATTGTTAGGGTTAGGGTTAGGGTTAGGGTTGGGGTGATGTTTAGGGTCAGGGTTTGGGTTAGGGTTAGGTGTTAGGGTTAGGGTTAGGTTTAGGGTTAGGGTCAGGGTCAGGGTTAGGGTTGGGGGTGAGTGTAAGGTTTAGTGTTAGGGTCAGGATCGGGTTAGGGTTAGGGTTAGCGTGAGTATT
This sequence comes from Carcharodon carcharias, assembly GCF_017639515.1. Classification (NCBI taxonomy): domain Eukaryota; kingdom Metazoa; phylum Chordata; class Chondrichthyes; order Lamniformes; family Lamnidae; genus Carcharodon; species Carcharodon carcharias. The sequence continues at coordinate 4,050,278 of NC_054501.1, forward strand.
AGGGTTAGGGTTAAGGTGACTGTTAGGTTCAGGGTGAGTGTTAGGCTTAGGGCTAGGGTGAGGGTTAGGGTGAGTGTTAGGGTCAGGGTGAATGTTAGGGTTAGGGTTAGAGTTAGGGTGAATGTTAGCATTAGGGTTAGGGTTAGGGTTAGGGTTAGGGTTGGGGTGATGTTTAGGGTCAGGATCGGGTTAGGGTTGGGGTTAGGGATAGGGTGAGTATTAGGGTTAGGGTTAGGGTTAGGTTTAGGATTAGTGTTAGGGTTAGAGTTAGGATGAATGTTATGGTTATGGTTAGGGATTATGGTAAGGGTCATGGTCATCGTTAGGTGTAGGGTTGGGGTTAGGTTTAATCATTTCTGGTTTGACATTGGTCATTAGGGTTAGGGTCAATGTTAGGGTTAGGGTTAGGTTTATGATTAGGGTAAGGGTTAGTGTTAGGGTCAGGATTAGGGTTAGGTTTACGATTAGGGTAAGGGTTAGGGTTAAGGTCAGGGTGAGCATCTGGATGAGGCTTAGGGTGAGGGTTAGGGTTAGGGTTATGGTTAGGGGTTAGGGTTAGGTTTAGGGGTTAGGGTTAGGGTTAGTGTTGGCGTTAGAGGTTAGTGTTATGGTTAGGGTTAGGGGTTAGGGTTAGGGTTTGGGGTTAGGGTTATGGTTAGGGTTTAGGGTTCAGGTAAGGCGTTAGAGTTAGGGTTAGTGTTAGGGTTAGGGTTAGGTTTAGGGTTAGGGTCAGGGGTTAGGGTTAGGGTTAGGGTGAGTGTTAGGTTCTGGGTGAGGGTTAGGGTTAGGGTTAGGTTGAGGGTTAGGGTGAGTGTTAGGGTTAGGGTTAGCGTTATGGTGAATGTTAGTGTTTGGGTTAGGGTTAGGGTTAGGTTTAGGTTCAGGGTCCGGGTCAGAGTTAGGGTTGGGGTGAGTGTAAGGTTTAGTGTTAGGGTCAGGTTCGGGTTAGGGTTATGGTTAGTGTGAGTATTAGGGTTCGGGTTAGGGTTAGGGTTAGGGTGAGTGTTAGGGTTAGGGCGAGTGTTAGGGTTAGGGTTAGGGTTAGGGTTAGGGTTAGGGTTAGGGTTAGGGTTAGGATTAGGGGTTAGTGTTAGGGTTAGGGTTAGTGTGAATGTTAGGGTTAGTGTGAGGGTGAGGATTAGGGTTAGGGTTAGGGTGAGTTTTAGGGTTAGTGTTAGGGTTAGGGGTTAGGGCTTAGGGTTAGGTTTAGGGTTAGAGTTAGAGTTAGAGTTAGGGTTATGGTTAGGGTTATGATTAGTGTAAGGGTTTGGTTTAAGGTCAGGGTGAGTATCAGGGTGAGGCTTATGGTGAGGGATAGGCTTAGAGTTAGGTTAGGGTTAGGCGTTAGAGTTAGGGTTAGGGTTAGGTGTTCGAGTTAGGGTTAGGATTAGGGGTTAGGGTTAGGTTTAGGGGTTAGTGTTAGGTTTAGGGTTAGGGTTAGGTTTAGGATTAGTGTTAGGGTTAGAGTTAGGATGAATGTTATGGTTATGGTTAGGGATTATGTTTAGGATCAGTGTCATCGTTAGGTGTCGGGTTGGGGTTTGGGTTAATCATTTCGGGTTTGACATTGGTCATTAGGGTTAGGGTCAAGGTTAGGGTTAGGGTTATGGTTATGATTAGGGTAAGGGTTAGTGTTAGGGTCAGGGATGGGTTAGGGTTAGGGTTACGATTAGGGTAAGGGTTAACGTTAAGGTCAGGGTGAGCATCTGGGTGAGGCTTAGGGTGAGGGTTAGGGTTAGGGTTAGGGTTATGGTTCGGTGTTAGGGTTAGGGCTAGGTTTAGGGGTTAGTGTTAGGGTTAGTGTTAGGGTTAGGGGTTAGGGTTAGGATTCGGTGTTAGTGTTAGGGTTAGGGGTTAGGGTTAGGGTTAGGCGTTAGAGTTAGGGTTATGGTTAGGGGTTAGGGTTAGCATTATTTTTAGGTGTTAGTGTTAGGGTTAGGGTTAGCGTTCGGGGTTAGAGTTAGTGTTAGCATTTGGTTTTGGGTTAGGGTTAGGGGCTAGGGTTAGGGTTCGTGGTTAGGGTTAGGGTTAGTGTTATGTTTAGTCTTAGGGTTAGGGTTAAGGTCAGGGTGAGCATCAGGTTGGGCCTTAGGGTTAGGGTTAGGATGAGGGTTAAAGCTAGGCATTAGGGGTTAGAATTCGAGTCTAGATTCGGGTTAGGGTGAGGGTGGAGGTTAGGGTTAGGCTTAGGGTTAGGGTTAGGGTCAGGGTCATCGTTAGGTTTAGGGTTGGGGTTAGGGTTAAGCATTTCGGCTTTGACATTGGTCATTAGGGTTAGGGTCAGGTTTAGGGTCAGGTTTAGGGTTAGGGTTAGGGTAAGGGTTTGGTTTAAGGTCAGGGTTAGGCCTAGGGATAGGGTTAGGGTTACTCATCAGATTAGGGTCAGGGTCAGAGTTAGGGGTCAGGGTCAGGGTTAGGGTTAGGTCAGGGTTAGGGTTAGGGTGAGGTCAGGGTTAGGGGTTAGGGTTAGGGTCAGCGTCAGGGTTAGGGGTTAAGGTTAGGGTTAGGGTTAGGGTTAGGGTGAGTGTTAGGGTTTGGGTTTGGGTTAGGGTTAGTGTTAGGGTTAGGGTTTTGGTGAGCGTTAGAGTTTGGGTTAGGGTTAGGGTTTGGGTGCGTGTTAGGGTTAGGGTTAGGGTTAGGGTTGGGTGATTGTTAGGGTTTGGGTGAGTGTTAGGGTTCTGTTTAAGGATATGGTTAGGGTTAGGGTGACGGTTAGGGTTAGGGGTTAGGGTGAGGTTTAGGGTTAGGGTGAGTGTTAGGGTAAGGTTATGGTTAGGGTTAGGTTTTGGGTGAGTGTTAGGGTTTGGCTTAGTGTTAGGGTTAGGGTTCGGGTTAGGATTAGGTTGAGTATTAGGGTTAGGGTTAGGGTTAGGGTTAGGGTTAGGGTTAGGGTTAGCGTTAGGGTTGGGGTGAAGGTTATGGTTAGGGTTAGGTTCGGGTTAGTGTTAGGGTCAGGGATAGGGATTAGGGTTAGGGTTAGGGTTAGGGTTAGGGTGAGGGTTAGGGTGAGTGTTAGGGTCAGGGTGAGTGTTAATGTTAGGGTTAGAGTTAGGGTGAATGTTATTGTTAGGGTTAGGGTTAGGGTTAGGGTTGGGGTGATGTTTAGCGTCAGGGTTTGGGTTAGGGTTAGGTGTTAGGGTTAGGGTTAGGTTTAGGGTTAGGGTCAGGGTCAGGGTTAGGGTTGGGGTGAGTGTAAGGTTTAGTGTTAGGGTCAGGATCGGGTTAGGGTTAGGGTTAGCGTGAGTATTAGGGTTAGGGTTAAGGTGACTGTTAGGTTCAGGGTGAGTTTTAGGCTTAGGGCTAGGGTGAGGGTTAGGGTGAGTGTTAGGGTCAGGGTGAATGTTAGGGTTAGGGTTAGAGTTAGGGTGAATGTTAGCATTAGGGTTAGGGTTAGGGTTAGGGTTAGGGTTGGGGTGATGTTTAGGGTCAGGATCGGGTTAGGGTTGTGGTTAGGGATAGGGTGAGTATTAGGGTTAGGGTTAGGGTTAGGTTTAGGATTAGTGTTAGGGTTAGAGTTAGGATGAATGTTATGGTTATGGTTAGGGATTATGGTAAGGGTCATGGTCATCGTTAGGTGTATGGTTGGGGTTAGGTTTAATCATTTCTGGTTTGACATTGGTCATTAGGGTTAGGGTCAATGTTAGGGTTAGGGTTAGGTTTATGATTAGGGTAAGGGTTAGTGTTAGGGTCAGGATTAGGGTTAGGTTTACGATTAGGGTAAGGGTTAGTGTTAAGGTCAGGGTGAGCATCTGGATGAGGCTTAGGGTGAGGGTTAGGGTTAGGGTTATGGTTAGGGGTTAGGGTTAGGTTTAGGGGTTAGGGTTAGGGTTAGTGTTGGCGTTAGAGGTTAGTGTTATGGTTAGGGTTAAGGGTTAGGGTTAGGGTTTGGGGTTAGGGTTATGGTTAGGGTTTAGGGTTCAGGTAAGGCGTTAGAGTTAGGGTTAGTGTTAGGGTTAGGGTTAGGTTTAGGGTTAGGGTCAGGGGTTAGGGTTAGGGTTAGGGTGAGTGTTAGGTTCTGGGTGAGGGTTAGGGTTAGGGTTAGGTTGAGGGTTAGGGTGAGTGTTAGGGTTAGGGTTAGCGTTATGGTGAATGTTAGTGTTTGGGTTAGGGTTAGGGTTAGGTTTAGGTTCAGGGTCCGGGTCAGAGTTAGGGTTGGGGTGAGTGTAAGGTTTAGTGTTAGGGTCAGGTTCGGGTTAGGGTTATGGTTAGTGTGAGTATTAGGGTTCGGGTTAGGGTTAGGGTTAGGGTGAGTGTTAGGGTTAGGGCGAGTGTTAGGGTTAGGGTTAGGGTTAGGGTTAGGGTTAGGGTTAGGGTTAGGGTTAGGATTAGGGGTTAGTGTTAGGGTTAGGGTTAGTGTGAATGTTAGGGTTAGTGTGAGGGTGAGGATTAGGGTTAGGGTTAGGGTGAGTTTTAGGGTTAGTGTTAGGGTTAGGGGTTAGGGCTTAGGGTTAGGTTTAGGGTTAGAGTTAGAGTTAGAGTTAGGGTTATGGTTAGGGTTATGATTAGTGTAAGGGTTTGGTTTAAGGTCAGGGTGAGTATCAGGGTGAGGCTTATGGTGAGGGATAGGCTTAGAGTTAGGTTAGGGTTAGGCGTTAGAGTTAGGGTTAGGGTTAGGCGTTCGAGTTAGGGTTAGGATTAGGGGTTAGGGTTAGGTTTAGGGGTTAGTGTTAGGTTTAGGGTTAGGGTTAGGTTTAGGATTAGTGTTAGGGTTAGAGTTAGGATGAATGTTATGGTTATGGTTAGGGATTATGTTTAGGATCAGTGTCATCGTTAGGTGTCGGGTTGGGGTTTGGGTTAATCATTTCGGGTTTGACATTGGTCATTAGGGTTAGGGTCAAGGTTAGGGTTAGGGTTAGGGTTATGATTAGGGTAAGGGTTAGTGTTAGGGTCAGGGATGGGTTAGGGTTAGGGTTACGATTAGGGTAAGGGTTAACGTTAAGGTCAGGGTGAGCATCTGGGTGAGGCTTAGGGTGAGGGTTAGGGTTAGGGTTAGGGTTATGGTTCGGTGTTAGGGTTAGGGCTAGGTTTAGGGGTTAGTGTTAGGGTTAGTGTTAGGGTTAGGGGTTAGGGTTAGGATTCGGTGTTAGTGTTAGGGTTAGGGGTTAGGGTTAGGGTTTGGCGTTAGAGTTAGGGTTATGGTTAGGGGTTAGGGTTAGCATTATTTTTAGGTGTTAGTGTTAGGGTTAGGGTTAGCGTTCGGGGTTAGAGTTAGGGTTAGCATTTGGTTTTGGGTTAGGGTTAGGGGCTAGGGTTAGGGTTCGTGGTTAGGGTTAGGGTTAGTGTTATGTTTAGTCTTAGGGTTAGGGTTAAGGTCAGGGTGAGCATCAGGTTGGGCCTTAGGGTTAGGGTTAGGATGAGGGTTAAAGCTAGGCATTAGGGGTTAGAATTCGAGTCTAGATTCGGGTTAGGGTGAGGGTGGAGGTTAGGGTTAGGCTTAGGGTTAGGGTTAGGGTCAGGGTCATCGTTAGGTTTAGGGTTGGGGTTAGGGTTAAGCATTTCGGCTTTGACATTGGTCATTAGGGTTAGGGTCAGGTTTAGGGTCAGGTTTAGGGTTAGGGTTAGGGTAAGGGTTTGGTTTAAGGTCAGGGTTAGGCCTAGGGATAGGGTTAGGGTTACTCATCAGATTAGGGTCAGGGTCAGAGTTAGGGGTCAGGGTCAGGGTTAGGGTTAGGTCAGGGTTAGGGTTAGGGCGAGGTCAGGGTTAGGGGTTAGGGTTAGGGTCAGCGTCAGGGTTAGGGGTTAAGGTTAGGGTTAGGGTTAGGGTTAGGGTGAGTGTTAGGGTTTGGGTTTGGGTTAGGGTTAGTGTTAGGGTTAGGGTTTTGGTGAGCGTTAGAGTTTGGGTTAGGGTTAGGGTTTGGGTGCGTGTTAGGGTTAGGGTTAGGGTTAGGGTTGGGTGAGTGTTAGGGTTTGGGTGAGTGTTAGGGTTCTGTTTAAGGTTATGGTTAGGGTTAGGGTGACGGTTAGGGTTAGGGGTTAGGGTGAGGTTTAGGGTTAGGGTGAGTGTTAGGGTAAGGTTATGGTTAGGGTTAGGTTTTGGGTGAGTGTTAGGGTTTGGCTTAGTGTTAGGGTTAGGGTTCGGGTTAGGATTAGGTTGAGTATTAGGGTTAGGGTTAGGGTTAGGGTTAGGGTTAGGGTTAGGGTTAGCGTTAGGGTTGGGGTGAAGGTTATGGTTAGGGTTAGGTTCGGGTTAGTGTTAGGGTCAGGGATAGGGATTAGGGTTAGGGTTAGGGTTAGGGTTAGGGTGAGGGTTAGGGTGAGTGTTAGGGTCAGGGTGAGTGTTAATGTTAGGGTTAGAGTTAGGGTGAATGTTATTGTTAGGGTTAGGGTTAGGGTTAGGGTTGGGGTGATGTTTAGCGTCAGGGTTTGGGTTAGGGTTAGGTGTTAGGGTTAGGGTTAGGTTTAGGGTTAGGGTCAGGGTCAGGGTTAGGGTTGGGGTGAGTGTAAGGTTTAGTGTTAGGGTCAGGATCGGGTTAGGGTTAGGGTTAGCGTGAGTATTAGGGTTAGGGTTAAGGTGACTGTTAGGTTCAGGGTGAGTTTTAGGCTTAGGGCTAGGGTGAGGGTTAGGGTGAGTGTTAGGGTCAGGGTGAATGTTAGGGTTAGGGTTAGAGTTAGGGTGAATGTTAGCATTAGGGTTAGGGTTAGGGTTAGGGTTAGGGTTGGGGTGATGTTTAGGGTCAGGATCGGGTTAGGGTTGTGGTTAGGGATAGGGTGGGTATTAGGGTTAGGGTTAGGGTTAGGTTTAGGATTAGTGTTAGGGTTAGAGTTAGGATGAATGTTATGGTTATGGTTAGGGATTATGGTAAGGGTCATGGTCATCGTTAGGTGTATGGTTGGGGTTAGGTTTAATCATTTCTGGTTTGACATTGGTCATTAGGGTTAGGGTCAATGTTAGGGTTAGGGTTAGGTTTATGATTAGGGTAAGGGTTAGTGTTAGGGTCAGGATTAGGGTTAGGTTTACGATTAGGGTAAGGGTTAGTGTTAAGGTCAGGGTGAGCATCTGGATGAGGCTTAGGGTGAGGGTTAGGGTTAGGGTTATGGTTAGGGGTTAGGGTTAGGTTTAGGGGTTAGGGTTAGGGTTAGTGTTGGCGTTAGGGGTTAGTGTTATGGTTAGGGTTAGGGGTTAGGGTTAGGGTTTGGGGTTAGGGTTATGGTTAGGGTTTAGGGTTCAGGTAAGGCGTTAGAGTTAGGGTTAGTGTTAGGGTTAGGGTTAGGTTTAGGGTTAGGGTCAGGGGTTAGGGTTAGGGTTAGGGTGCATGTTAGGTTCTGGGTGAGGGTTAGGGTTAGGGTTAGGTTGAGGGTTAGGGTGAGTGTTAGGGTTAGGGTTAGCGTTATGGTGAATGTTAGTGTTTGGGTTAGGGTTAGGGTTAGGTTTAGGTTCAGGGTCCGGGTCAGAGTTAGGGTTGGGGTGAGTGTAAGGTTTAGTGTTAGGGTCAGGTTCGGGTTAGGGTTATGGTTAGTGTGAGTATTAGGGTTCGGGTTAGGGTTAGGGTTAGGGTGAGTGTTAGGGTTAGGGCAAGTGTTAGGGTTAGGGTTAGGGTTAGGGTTAGGGTTAGGGTTAGGATTAGGGGTTAGTGTTAGGGTTAGGGTTAGTGTGAATGTTAGGGTTAGTGTGAGGGTGAGGATTAGGGTTAGGGTTAGGGTGAGTTTTAGGGTTAGTGTTAGGGTTAGGGGTTAGGGCTTAGGGTTAGGTTTAGGGTTATAGTTAGAGTTAGAGTTAGGGTTATGGTTAGGGTTTTGATTAGTGTAAGGGTTTGGTTTAAGGTCAGGGTGAGTATCAGGGTGAGGCTTATGGTGAGGGATAGGCTTAGAGTTAGGTTAGGGTTAGGCGTTAGAGTTAGGGTTAGGGTTAGGCGTTCGAGTTAGGGTTAGGATTAGGGGTTAGGGTTAGGTTTAGGGGTTAGTGTTAGGTTTAGGGTTAGGGTTAGGTTTAGGATTAGTGTTAGGGTTAGAGTTAGGATGAATGTTATGGTTATGGTTAGGGATTATGTTTAGGATCAGTGTCATCGTTAGGTGTCGGGTTGGGGTTTGGGTTAATCATTTCGGGTTTGACATTGGTCATTAGGGTTAGGGTCAAGGTTAGGGTTAGGGTTAGGGTTATGATTAGGGTAAGGGTTAGTGTTAGGGTCAGGGATGGGTTAGGGTTAGGGTTACGATTAGGGTAAGGGTTAACGTTAAGGTCAGGGTGAGCATCTGGGTGAGGCTTAGGGTGAGGGTTAGGGTTAGGGTTAGGGTTATGGTTCGGTGTTAGGGTTAGGGCTAGGTTTAGGGGTTAGTGTTAGGGTTAGTGTTAGGGTTAGGGGTTAGGGTTAGGATTCGGTGTTAGTGTTAGGGTTAGGGGTTAGGGTTAGGGTTAGGCGTTAGAGTTAGGGTTATGGTTAGGGGTTAGGGTTAGCATTATTTTTAGGTGTTAGTGTTAGGGTTAGGGTTAGCGTTCGGGGTTAGAGTTAGGGTTAGCATTTGGTTTTGGGTTAGGGTTAGGGGCTAGGGTTAGGGTTCGTGGTTAGGGTTAGGGTTAGTGTTATGTTTAGTCTTAGGGTTAGGGTTAAGGTCAGGGTGAGCATCAGGTTGGGCCTTAGGGTTAGGGTTAGGATGAGGGTTAAAGCTAGGCATTAGGGGTTAGAATTCGAGTCTAGATTCGGGTTAGGGTGAGGGTGGAGGTTAGGGTTAGGCTTAGGGTTAGGGTTAGGGTCAGGGTCATCGTTAGGTTTAGGGTTGGGGTTAGGGTTAAACATTTCGGCTTTGACATTGGTCATTAGGGTTAGGGTCAGGTTTAGGGTCAGGTTTAGGGTTAGGGTTAGGGTAAGGGTTTGGTTTAAGGTCAGGGTTAGGCCTAGGGATAGGGTTAGGGTTACTCATCAGATTAGGGTCAGGGTCAGAGTTAGGGGTCAGGGTCAGGGTTAGGGTTAGGTCAGGGTTAGGGTTAGGGCGAGGTCAGGGTTAGGGGTTAGGGTTAGGGTCAGCGTCAGGGTTAGGGGTTAAGGTTAGGGTTAGGGTTAGGGTTAGGGTGAGTGTTAGGGTTTGGGTTTGGGTTAGGGTTAGTGTTAGGGTTAGGGTTTTGGTGAGCGTTAGAGTTTGGGTTAGGGTTAGGGTTTGGGTGCGTGTTAGGGTTAGGGTTAGGGTTAGGGTTGGGTGAGTGTTAGGGTTTGGGTGAGTGTTAGGGTTCTGTTTAAGGTTATGGTTAGGGTTAGGGTGACGGTTAGGGTTAGGGGTTAGGGTGAGGTTTAGGGTTAGGGTGAGTGTTAGGGTAAGGTTATGGTTAGGGTTAGGTTTTGGGTGAGTGTTAGGGTTTGGCTTAGTGTTAGGGTTAGGGTTCGGGTTAGGATTAGGTTGAGTATTAGGGTTAGGGTTAGGGTTAGGGTTAGGGTTAGGGTTAGGGTTAGCGTTAGGGTTGGGGTGAAGGTTATGGTTAGGGTTAGGTTCGGGTTAGTGTTAGGGTCAGGGATAGGGATTAGGGTTAGGGTTAGGGTTAGGGTTAGGGTGAGGGTTAGGGTGAGTGTTAGGGTCAGGGTGAGTGTTAATGTTAGGGTTAGAGTTAGGGTGAATGTTATTGTTAGGGTTAGGGTTAGGGTTAGGGTTGGGGTGATGTTTAGGGTCAGGGTTTGGGTTAGGGTTAGGTGTTAGGGTTAGGGTTAGGTTTAGGGTTAGGGTCAGGGTCAGGGTTAAGGTTGGGGTGAGTGTAAGGTTTAGTGTTAGGGTCAGGATCGGGTTAGGGTTAGGGTTAGCGTGAGTATTAGGGTTAGGGTTAAGGTGACTGTTAGGTTCAGGGTGAGTTTTAGGCTTAGGGCTAGGGTGAGGGTTAGGGTGAGTGTTAGGGTCAGGGTGAATGTTAGGGTTAGGGTTAGAGTTAGGGTGAATGTTAGCATTAGGGTTAGGGTTAGGGTTAGGGTTAGGTTTGGGGTGATGTTTAGGGTCAGGATCGGGTTAGGGTTGGGGTTAGGGATAGGGTGAGTATTAGGGTTAGGGTTAGGGTTAGGTTTAGGATTAGTGTTAGGGTTAGAGTTAGGATGAATGTTATGGTTATGGTTAGGGATTATGGTAAGGGTCATGGTCATCGTTAGGTGTAGGGTTGGGGTTAGGTTTAATCATTTCTGGTTTGACATTGGTCATTAGGGTTAGGGTCAATGTTAGGGTTAGGGTTAGGTTTATGATTAGGGTAAGGGTTAGTGTTAGGGTCAGGATTAGGGTTAGGTTTACGATTAGGGTAAGGGTTAGGGTTAAGGTCAGGGTGAGCATCTGGATGAGGCTTAGGGTGAGGGTTAGGGTTAGGGTTATGGTTAGGGGTTAGGGTTAGGTTTAGGGGTTAGGGTTAGGGTTAGTGTTGGCGTTAGGGGTTAGTGTTATGGTTAGGGTTAGGGGTTAGGGTTAGGGTTTGGGGTTAGGGTTATGGTTAGGGTTTAGGGTTCAGGTAAGGCGTTAGAGTTAGGGTTAGTGTTAGGGTTAGGGTTAGGTTTAGGGTTAGGGTCAGGGGTTAGGGTTAGGGTTAGGGTGAGTGTTAGGTTCTGGGTGAGGGTTAGGGTTAGGGTTAGGTTGAGGGTTAGGGTGAGTGTTAGGGTTAGGGTTAGCGTTATGGTGAATGTTAGTGTTTGGGTTAGGGTTAGGGTTAGGTTTAGGTTCAGGGTCCGGGTCAGAGTTAGGGTTGGGGTGAGTGTAAGGTTTAGTGTTAGGGTCAGGTTCGGGTTAGGGTTATGGTTAGTGTGAGTATTAGGGTTCGGGTTAGGGTTAGGGTGAGTGTTAGGGTTAGGGCGAGTGTTAGGGTTAGGGTTAGGGTTAGGGTTAGGGTTAGGGTTAGGGTTAGGGTTAGGATTAGGGGTTAGTGTTAGGGTTAGGGTTAGTGTGAATGTTAGGGTTAGTGTGAGGGTGAGGATTAGGGTTAGGGTTAGAGTGAGTTTTAGGGTTAGTGTTAGGGTTAGGGGTTAGGGCTTAGGGTTAGGTTTAGGGTTAGAGTTAGAGTTAGAGTTAGGGTTATGGTTAGGGTTATGATTAGTGTAAGGGTTTGGTTTAAGGTCAGGGTGAGTATCAGGGTGAGGCTTATGGTGAGGGATAGGCTTAGAGTTAGGTTAGGGTTAGGCGTTAGAGTTAGGGTTAGGGTTAGGCGTTCGAGTTAGGGTTAGGATTAGGGGTTAGGGTTAGGTTTAGGGGTTAGTGTTAGGTTTAGGGTTAGGGTTATGATTAGGGTAAGGGTTAGTGTTAGGGTCAGGGATGGGTTAGGGTTAGGGTTACGATTAGGGTAAGGGTTAACGTTAAGGTCAGGGTGAGCATCTGGGTGAGGCTTAGGGTGAGGGTTAGGGTTAGGGTTAGGGTTAGGTTTGGGGTGATGTTTAGGGTCAGGATCGGGTTAGGGTTGGGGTTAGGGATAGGGTGAGTATTAGGGTTAGGGTTAGGGTTAGGTTTAGGATTAGTGTTAGGGTTAGAGTTAGGATGAATGTTATGGTTATGGTTAGGGATTATGGTAAGGGTCATGGTCATCGTTAGGTGTAGGGTTGGGGTTAGGTTTAATCATTTCTGGTTTGACATTGGTCATTAGGGTTAGGGTCAATGTTAGGGTTAGGGTTAGGTTTATGATTAGGGTAAGGGTTAGTGTTAGGGTCAGGATTAGGGTTAGGTTTACGATTAGGGTAAGGGTTAGGGTTAAGGTCAGGGTGAGCATCTGGATGAGGCTTAGGGTGAGGGTTAGGGTTAGGGTTATGGTTAGGGGTTAGGGTTAGGTTTAGGGGTTAGGGTTAGGGTTAGTGTTGGCGTTAGGGGTTAGTGTTATGGTTAGGGTTAGGGGTTAGGGTTAGGGTTTGGGGTTAGGGTTATGGTTAGGGTTTAGGGTTCAGGTAAGGCGTTAGAGTTAGGGTTAGTGTTAGGGTTAGGGTTAGGTTTAGGGTTAGGGTCAGGGGTTAGGGTTAGGGTTAGGGTGAGTGTTAGGTTCTGGGTGAGGGTTAGGGTTAGGGTTAGGTTGAGGGTTAGGGTGAGTGTTAGGGTTAGGGTTAGCGTTATGGTGAATGTTAGTGTTTGGGTTAGGGTTAGGGTTAGGTTTAGGTTCAGGGTCCGGGTCAGAGTTAGGGTTGGGGTGAGTGTAAGGTTTAGTGTTAGGGTCAGGTTCGGGTTAGGGTTATGGTTAGTGTGAGTATTAGGGTTCGGGTTAGGGTTAGGGTGAGTGTTAGGGTTAGGGCGAGTGTTAGGGTTAGGGTTAGGGTTAGGGTTAGGGTTAGGGTTAGGGTTAGGGTTAGGATTAGGGGTTAGTGTTAGGGTTAGGGTTAGTGTGAATGTTAGGGTTAGTGTGAGGGTGAGGATTAGGGTTAGGGTTAGGGTGAGTTTTAGGGTTAGTGTTAGGGTTAGGGGTTAGGGCTTAGGGTTAGGTTTAGGGTTAGAGTTAGAGTTAGAGTTAGGGTTATGGTTAGGGTTATGATTAGTGTAAGGGTTTGGTTTAAGGTCAGGGTGAGTATCAGGGTGAGGCTTATGGTGAGGGATAGGCTTAGAGTTAGGTTAGGGTTAGGCGTTAGAGTTAGGGTTAGGGTTAGGCGTTCGAGTTAGGGTTAGGATTAGGGGTTAGGGTTAGGTTTAGGGGTTAGTGTTAGGTTTAGGGTTAGGGTTATGATTAGGGTAAGGGTTAGTGTTAGGGTCAGGGATGGGTTAGGGTTAGGGTTACGATTAGGGTAAGGGTTAACGTTAAGGTCAGGGTGAGCATCTGGGTGAGGCTTAGGGTGAGGGTTAGGGTTAGGGTTAGGGTTATGGTTCGGTGTTAGGGTTAGGGCTAGGTTTAGGGGTTAGTGTTAGGGTTAGTGTTAGGGTTAGGGGTTAGGGTTAGGATTCGGTGTTAGTGTTAGGGTTAGGGGTTAGGGTTAGGGTTAGGCGTTAGAGTTAGGGTTATGGTTAGGGGTTAGGGTTAGCATTATTTTTAGGTGTTAGTGTTAGGGTTAGGGTTAGCGTTCGGGGTTAGAGTTAGGGTTAGCATTTGGTTTTGGGTTAGGGTTAGGGGCTAGGGTTAGGGTTCGTGGTTAGGGTTAGGGTTAGTGTTATGTTTAGTCTTAGGGTTAGGGTTAAGGTCAGGGTGAGCATCAGGGTGGGCCTTAGGGTTAGGGTTAGGGTTAGGATGAGGGTTAAAGCTAGGCATTAGGGGTTAGAATTCGAGTCTAGATTCGGGTTAGGGTGAGGGTGGAGGTTAGGGTTAGGCTTAGGGTTAGGGTTAGGGTCAGGGTCATCGTTAGGTTTAGGGTTGGGGTTAGGGTTAAACATTTCGGCTTTGACATTGGTCATTAGGGTTAGGGTCAGGTTTAGGGTCAGGTTTAGGGTTAGGGTTAGGGTAAGGGTTTGGTTTAAGGTCAGGGTTAGGCCTAGGGATAGGGTTAGGGTTACTCATCAGATTAGGGTCAGGGTCAGAGTTAGGGGTCAGGGTCAGGGTTAGGGTTAGGTCAGGGTTAGGGTTAGGGCAAGGTCAGGGTTAGGGGTTAGGGTTAGGGTTAGTGTTAGGTTTATGCGTGTCTGGTGTGACAATTAGTTATTCGCATTCGGGTTAGATTCGGGTTAGGGTTAGTGTTAGGGTTAGGTTCGGGTTAGGGTTACGGTCAGGGTTAGGGATTAGGGTTAGGGGTTAGGGTCAGGGGTTAGGTTTAGGGTCAGGGTCAGGGTTAGTGGTTAGGGTTAGGGTTAGGGTTAAGGTTAGTGTTAGGGTGAGTGTTAGGGTTAGGGTTGGGGTGAAGGTTATGGTTAGGGTTAGGTTCGGGTTAGTGTTAGGGTCAGGGATAGGGATTAGGGTTAGAGTTAGGGTTAGGGGTTAGGGTTAGGGTCAGCGTCAGGGTTAGGGGTTAAGGTTAGGGTTAGGGTTAGGGTTAGGGTGAGTGTTAGGGTTTGGGTTTGGGTTAGGGTTAGGGTTAGGGTTAGGGTTTTGGTGAGCGTTAGAGTTTGGGTTAGGGTTAGGATTTGGGTGCGTGTTAGGGTTAGGGTTAGGGTTAGGGTTGGGTGAGTGTTAGGGTTTGGGTGAGTGTTAGGGTTCTGTTTAAGGTTATGGTTAGGGTTAGGGTGACGGTTAGGGTTAGGGGTTAGGGTGAGGTTTAGGGTTAGGGTGAGTGTTAGGGTTAGGTTATGGTTAGGGTTAGGTTTTGGGTGAGTGTTAGGGTTTGGCTTAGTGTTAGGGTTAGGGTTCGGGTTAGGATTAGGTTGAGTATTAGGGTTAGTGTTAAGGTGAATATTAGGTTCTGTGTGAGTGTTAGGTTTTGTGTTAGGGTGAGGGTTAGGCTGAGTGTTAGGGTTAGGTTTAGGGTTAGGGTTGGGGTGATGTTTAGGGTCAGGGTCAGGGTTACGGTTAGGTGTTAGGGTTAGGGTTAGGGTCAGGCTCAGGGTCAGAGTTAGAGTTGGGGTGAGTGTAAGGTTTAGTGTTAGGGTCAGGATCGGGTTAGGGTTAGGGTTAGGGGTTGGGTGAGTATTAGGGTTAGGGTTAGGGTTAGGGTTAGGGTGAGTGTTAGGTTTAAGGCTGTGGTTAGCGTTAGGCTTAGGGTTAGGGTTAGGGTTAGGGTGAGTGTTATGGTTAGGGCGAGTGTTAGCGTTAGGGTCAGGCATTGGGGTTAGGGTTAGGGTTAGGGTTAGGGTTCGGGTTAGGGTTAGGGTTAGGTTTAGGGTTAGGGTTAGGGTTTTGGGGTTAGGGTTAGGTTTAGGGTTAGAGTTAGAGTTAGGGTTAGGGTTAGGGTTAGGGTTAGAGTTAGGGTTATGATTAGGGTAAGGGTTAGGTTTAAGGTCAGGGTGAGTATCAGGGTGAGGCTTAGGGTGAGGGTTAGGCTTAGGGTTAGGGTTAGGGTTAGGGTTAGGCGTTAGAGTTAGGGTTAGGGTTAGGGGTTAGGGTTCGGATGAATGTTATGGTTCTGGTTAGGGATTAGGGTAAGGGTCAGGGTCATCGTTAGGTAGGGTTGGGGTTAGGGATAATCATTTCGGGTTTGACATTGGTCATTAGGGTTAGGGTCAATGTTAGGGTTAGGGTTAGGTTTATGATTAGGGTAATGGTTAGTGTTAGGGTCAGAGTTAGGGTTAGGGTTAGGGTTACGATTAGGGTAAGGGTTAGGGTTAAGTTCAGGGTGAGCATCTGGGTGAGGCTTAGGGTGAGGGTTAGGGTTAGGGTTATGGATAGGGGTCAGGGTTAGGGTTAGGTTTATTGGTTAGGGTTAGGGTTAGCGTTAGGGGTTAGAGTTAGGGTTAGGTTTAGGGTTAGGGGTTAGGGGTCGGGTTTAGGTTTAGGGTTAGGGGTTAGGGTTAGGGTTAGGCTTTAGAGTTAGGGTTATGGTTAGGGGTTAGGGTTAGGATTAGGTTTAGGTGTTAGGGTTAGGGTTTGGCTTAGCATTAGGGGTTAGAGTTAGGGTTAGGGTTAGGTTTTGGGTTAGGGTTAGGCTTTAGGGTTAGGGTTCGGGGTTAGGGTTAGTGTTTTGGTTAGTGTAAGGGTTAGGTTTAAGGTCAGGGTGAGCATCAGGGTGGGGCTTAGGGTTTGGGTTAGGGTGAGGGTTAAGGCTAGGCATTAGGGGTTAGAGTTCGAGTCTAGATTTGGGTTAGGGTGAGGGTGGAGGTTAGGGTTAGGATTAGGGTTAGGGTTAGGTTGAGTGTTAGGCTTAGGCTTAGGGTTAGGGTTAGGGTTAGGGTTAGATACGGGTTAAGGTTAAGGTCAGGGTTAGTGATAGGGTTAGGTGTTAGGGTTAGGGGTTAGTTTAGGGTCAGGGTCAGGGTTAGGGGTTAGGGTTAGCGTTCGGGTTAGGGTGAGGTTTAGGGTTAGGGTTAGGTTCGGGTTAGGGTTAGGGTCAGGGTTAGGGTTTAGGGTTAGGGGTTAGGGTTAGGCATTAGGGTTAGGGACCGTGTTAGAGTTAGGATGAGTGTTAGGGTTTGGGTTAGGGTTAGGGTTAGGGTTAGGTTTTGGGTGAGAGTTAGAGTTAGGGTGAGTGTTAGGGTAGGGTGAGGATTATGGTTAGGGTTAGGTTTAGGGTGAGTATTAGGGTTAGGGTTAAGGTGAGTGTTAGGTTCTGGGTGAGTGTTAGGGTTAGGGTTAGGGTTAGGGTGAGTGTTAGGGTAGGGTGAGTATTAGGTTTAGGGTTAGGGTTATGTTGAGTATTAGGGTTAGCGTTAAGGAGAGTGTTAGGTTCTGGGTGAGTGTTAGGTTTAGGGTTAGGGTGAGGGTTAGGGTGAGTTTTAGGGTCAGGGTGAGTGTTAGGGTTAGGGTTAGAGTTAGGGTGAATGTTATTGTTAGGGTTAGGGTTAGGGTTAGGGTTGGGGTGATGTTTAGGGTCAGGGTTAGGGTTAGGGTTAGGTGTTAGGGTTAGGGTTAGGGTTAGGGTTGGGTCAGGGTCATGGTTAGGGTTGGGGTGAGTGTAAGGTTTAGTGTTAGGGTCAGGATCGGGTTAGGGTTAGGGTTAGCGTGAGTATTAGGGTTAGGGTTAAGGTGACTGTTAGGTTCAGGGTGAGTGTTAGGCTTAGGGCTAGGGTGAGGGTTCGGGTGAGTGTTAGGGTCAGGGTGAATGTTAGGGTTAGGGTTAGAGTTAGGGTGAATGTTAGCATTAGGGTTAGGGTTAGGGTTAGGGTTAGGGTTGGGGTGATGTTTAGGGTCAGGATCGGGTTAGGGTTAGGTGTTAGGGTTAGGGTTAGGGTTGGGTCAGGGTCATGGTTAGGGTTGGGGTGAGTGTAAGGTTTAGTGTTAGGGTCAGGATCGGGTTAGGGTTAGGGTTAGCGTGAGTATTAGGGTTAGGGTTAAGGTGACTGTTAGGTTCAGGGTGAGTGTTAGGCTTAGGGCTAGGGTGAGGGTTAGGGTGAGTGTTAGGGTCAGGGTGAATGTTAGGGTTAGGGTTAGAGTTAGGGTGAATGTTAGCATTAGGGTTAGGGTTAGGGTTAGGGTTAGGGTTGGGGTGATGTTTAGGGTCAGGATCGGGTTAGGGTTGGGGTTAGGGATAGGGTGAGTATTATGGTTAGGGTTAGGGTTAGGTTTAGGATTAGTGTTAGGGTTAGAGTTAGGATGAATGTTATGGTTATGGTTAGGGATTATGGTAAGGGTCATGGTCATCGTTAGGTGTATGGTTGGGGTTAGGTTTAATCATTTCTGGTTTGACATTGGTCATTAGGGTTAGGATCAATGTTAGGGTTAGGTTTAGGTTTATGATTAGGGTAAGGGTTAGTGTTAGGGTCAGGATTAGGGTTAGGGTTACGATTAGGGTAAGGGTTAGGGTTAAGTTCAGGGTGAGCATCTGGATGAGGCTTAGGGTGAGGGTTAGGGTTAGGGTTATGGTTAGGGGTTAGGGTTAGGTTTAGGGGTTAGGGTTAGGGTTAGTGTTGGCGTTAGGGGTTAGTGTTATGGTTAGGGTTAGGGGTTAGGGTTAGGGTTTGGGGTTAGGGTTATGGTTAGGGGTTAGGGTTCAGGTAAGGCGTTAGAGTTAGGGTTAGGGTTAGGGTTAGGGTTAGGGTTAGAGTTTGGGGTTAGGGTTAGGGTTAGGGTGACTGTTAGGTTCTGGGTGAGTGTTAGGGTTAGGGTTAGGTTGAGGGTTAGGGTGAGTGTTAGGGTAAGGGTTAGCGTTATGGTGAATGTTAGTGTTTGGGTTAGGGTTAGGGTTAGGGTTAGGTTCAGGGTCCGGGTCAGAGTTAGAGTTGGGGTGAGTGTCAGGTTTAGTGTTAGGGTCAGGTTCGTGTTAGGGTTATGGTTAGTGTGAGTATTAGGGTTCGGGTTAGGGTTAGGGTTAGGGTGAGTGTTAGGGTTTGGGCGAGTGTTAGGGTTAGGGTTAGGGTTAGGGTTAGAGTTAGGGTTAGGGTGGGGGTTAGGGTTAGGGTTAGGGGTTAGTGTTAGGGTTAGGGTTAGGGTGAATGTTAGGGTTAGTGTGAGGGTGAGGATTAGGGTTAGGGTTAGGGTGAGTTTTAGGGTTAGGGTTAGGGTTAGGGGTTAGGGCTTAGGGTTAGGTTTAGGGTTAGAGTTAGAGTTAGAGTTAGGGTTAGGGTTAGGGTTATGATTAGGCTAAGGGTTTGGTTTAAGGTCAGGGTGAGTATCAGGGTGAGGCTTATGGTGAGGGATAGGCTTAGAGTTAGGTTAGGGTTAGGCGTTAGAGTTAGGGTTAGGGTTAGGCGTTCAAGTTAGGGTTAGGGTTAGGGGTTAGGGTTAGGTTTAGGGGTTAGTGTTAGGTTTAGGGTTAGGGTTAGGTTTAGGATTAGTGTTAGGGTTAGAGTTAAGATGAATGTTATGATTATGGTTGGGGATTATGTTTAGGATCAGTGTCATCGTTAGGTGTCGGGTTGGGGTTAGGGTTAATCATTCCGGGTTTGACATTGGTCATTAGGGTTAGGGTCAAGGTTAGGGTTAGGGTTAGGGTTATGGTTAGGGTAAGGGTTAGTGTTAGGGTCAGGGATGGGTTAGGGTTAGTGTTACGATTAGGGTAAGGGTTAGCGTTAAGGTCAGGGTGAGCATCTGGGTGAGGCTTAGGGTGAGGGTTAGGGTTAGGGTTAGGGTTATGGTTCGGGGTTAGGGTTAGGGCTAGGTTTAGGGGTTAGTGTTAGGGTTAGTGTTAGGGTTAGGGGTTAGGGTTAGGATTCGGGGTTAGTGTTAGGGTTAGGGGTTAGGGTTAGGGTTAGGCGTTAGAGTTAGGGTTATGGTTAGGGGTTAGGGTTAGCATTATTTTTAGGTGTTAGTGTTAGGGTTAGGGTTAGCGTTCGGGGTTAGAGTTAGGGTTAGCATTAGGTTTTGGGTTAGGGTTAGGGGCTAGGGTTAGGGTAGGGGTTAGGGTTAGGGTTAGTGTTATGTTTAGTCTTAGGGTGAGGGTTAAGGTCAGGGTGAGCATCAGGGTGGGCCTTAGGGTTAAGGTTAGGGTGAGGGTTAAAGCTAGGCATTAGGGGTTAGAATTCGAGTCTAGATTCGGGTTAGGTTGAGGGTGGAGGTTAGGGTTAGGCTTAGGGTTAGGGTTAGGGTCAGGGTCATCGTTAGGTTTAGGGTTGGGGTTAGGGTTAAGCATTTCGGCTTTGACATTGGTCATTAGGTTTAGGGTCAGATTTAGGGTCAGGTTTAGGGTTAGGGTTAGGGTAAGGGTTTGGTTTAAGGTCAGGGTTAGGCCTAGGAATAAGGTTAGGGTTACTCATCAGATTAGGGTCAGGGTCAGAGTTAGGGGTCAGGGTCAGGGTTAGGGTTAGGTCAGGGTTAGGGTTAGGGCGAGGTCAGGGTTAGTGGTTAGGGTTAGGGTTAGTGTTAGGTTTAAGCGTGTCTGGTGTGACAATTAGTTATTCGCATTCGGGTTAGATTCGGGTTAGGGTTAGTGTTAGGGTTAGGTTCGGGTTAGGGTTACGGTCAGGGTTAGGGATTAGGGTTAGGGGTTAGGGTCAGGGGTTAGGTTTAGGGTCAGGGTCAGGGTTAGTGGTTAGGGTTAGGGTTAGGGTTAAGGTTAGGGTTAGGGTGAGTGTTAGGGTTAGGGTTGGGGTGAAGGTTATGGTTAGGGTTAGGTTCGGGTTAGTGTTAGGGTCAGGGATAGGGATTAGGGTTAGGGGTTAGGGTTAGGGGTTAGGGTTAGGTTCAGCGTCAGGGTTAGGGGTTAAGGTTAGGGTTAGGGTTAGGGTTAGGGTGAGTGTTAGGGTTTGGGTTTGGGTTAGGGTTAGTGTTAGGGTTAGGGTTTTGGTGAGCGTTAGAGTTTGGGTTAGGGTTAGGGTTTGGGTGCGTGTTAGGGTTAGGGTTAGGGTTAAGGTTGGGTGAGTGTTAGGGTTTGGGTGAGTGCTAGGGTTCTGTTTAAGGTTATGGTTAGTGTTAGGGTGACGGTTAGGGTTAGGGGTTAGGGTCAGGTTTACGGTTAGTGTTAGGGTTTAGGGTGAGTGTTAGGTTTAGGGTGAGTGTTAGGGTTAGGTTATGGTTAGGGTTAGGTTTTGGGTGGGTGTTAAGGTTTGGCTTAGTGTTAGGGTTAGGGTTCGGGTTAGGATTAGGTTGAGTATTAGCGTTAGGGTCAAGGTGAATGTTAGGTTCTGTGTGAGTGTTAGGTTTTGTGTTAGGTGAGGGTTAGGGTGAGTGTTAGGGTTAGGTTTAGGGTGAGGGTTGGGATGATGTTTAGGGTCAGGGTTACGGTTAGGTGTTAGGGTTAGGGTTAGGGTCAGGCTCAGGGTCAGAGTTAGAGTTGGGGTGTGTGTAAGGTTTAGTGTTAGGGTCAGGATCGGGTTAGGGTTAGGGTTAGGGGTTGGGTGAGTATTAGGGTTATGGTTAGGGTTAGGGTTAGGGTGAGTGTTAGGTTTAAGGCTGTGGTCAGCGTTAGGCTTAGGGTTAGGGTTAGGGTTAGGGTTCGGATGAGGGTTAGGGTTAGTGTGAGGGTGAGTATTAGGATTAGGGTTAGGGTTACGGTGAGTATTAGGGTTAGGGTTAGGGTTAGGGTTTTGGGGTTAGGGTTAGGTTTAGGGTTAGAGTTAGAGTTAGAGTTAGGGTTAGGGTTAGGGTTAGCGTTAGGGTTATGATTAGGGTAAGGGTTAGGTTTAAGGTCAGGGTGAGTATCAGGGTGAGGCTTAGGGTGAGGGTTAGGCTTAGGGTTAGGGTTAGGGTTAGGGTTAGGCATTAGAGTTAGGGTTAGGGTTAGGGGTTAGGGTTCGGATGAATGTTATGGTTCTGGTTAGGGATTAGGGTAAGGGTCAGGGTCATCGTTAGGTAGGGTTGGGGTTAGGGTTAATCATTTTGGGTTTGACATTGGTCATTAGGGTTAGGGTCAATGTTAGGGTTAGGGTTAGGTTTATGTTTAGGGTAAGGGTTAGTGTTAGGGTCAGAGTTAGGGTTAGGGTTAGGGTTCCGATTAGGGTAAGGGTTAGGGTTAAGTTCAGAGTGAGCATCTGGGTGAGGCTTAGGGTGAGGGTTAGGGTTAGGGTTAGGGTTATGGTTAGGGGTCAGGGTTAGGGTTAGGTTTATTGGTTAGGGTTAGGCTTAGGGTTAGCGTTAGGGGTTAGAGTTAGGGTTAGGTTTAGGGTTAGGGTTTACGGTTCGGGTTTAGGTTTAGGGTTAGGGTTTAGGGTTAGTGTTAGGCTTTAGAGTTAGGGTTATGGTTAGGGGTTAGGGTTAGGATTAGGGTTAGGTTTTAGGGTTAGGGTTTGGCTTAGCATTAGGGGTTAGAGTTAGGGTTAGGGTTAGGTTTTGGGTTAGGGTTAGGGGTTAGGGTTAGGGTTCGGGGTTAGGGTTAGGGTTAGTGTTTTGGTTAGTGTAAGGGTTAGAGTTAAGGTCAGGGTGAGAATCAGGGTGGGGCTTAGGGTTTGGGTTAGGGTGAGGGTTAAGGCTAGGCATTAGGGGTTAGAGTTCGAGTCTAGATTTGGGTTAGGGTGAGGGTGGAGGTTAGGGTTAGGATTAGGGTTAGGGTTAGGGTGAGTGTTAGGGTTAGGCTTAGGGTTAGGGTTAGGGTTAGGGTTAGGTACGGGTTAAGGTTAAGGTCAGGGTTAGTGATTAGGGTTAGGCGTTAGGTTTAGGGGTTAGTTTAGGGTCAGGGTCAGGGTTAGGGGTTAGGGTTAGCGTTCGGGTTAGGGTGAGGTTTAGGGTTAGGGTTAGGTTTGGGTTAGGGTTAGGGTCAGGGTTAGGGTTTAGGGTTAGGGGTTAGGGTTAGGCATTAGGGTTAGGGACCGTGTTAGAGTTAGGGTGAGTGTTAGGGTTTGGGTTAGGCTTAGGGTTAGGGTTAGGTTTTGGGTGAGAGTTTGAGTTAAGGTGAGTGTTAGGGTAGGGTGAGGATTATGGTTAGGGTTAGGTTTAGGGTGAGTATTAGGGTTAGGGTTAAGGTGAGTGTTAGGTTCTGGGTGAGTGTTAGGGTTAGGGTTAGGGTTAGGGTGAGTGTTAGGGTAGGGTGAGTATTAGGTTTAGGGTTAGGGTTATGTTGAGTATTAGGGTTAGCGTTAAGGAGAGTGTTAGGTTCTGGGTGAGTGTTAGGTTTAGGGTTAGGGTGAGGGTTAGGGTGAGTGTTAGGGTCAGGGTGAGTGTTAGGGTTAGGGTTAGAGTTAGGGTGAATGTTATTGTTAGGGTTAGGGTTAGGGTTAGGGTTGAGGTGATGTTTAGGGTCAGGGTTAGGGTTAGGGTTAGGTGTTAGGGTTAGGGTTAGGGTTAAGGTTAGCGTCAGGGTCAGGGTTAGGGTTGGGGTGAGTGTAAGGTTTAGTGTTAGGGTCAGGATCGGGTTAGGGTTAGGGTTAGCGTGAGTATTAGGGTTAGGGTTAAGGTGACTGTTAGGTTCAGGGTGAGTGTTAGGCTTAGGGCTAGGGTGAGGGTTAGGGTGAGTGTTAGGGTCAGGGTGAATGTTAGGGTTAGGGTTAGAGTTAGGGTGAATGTTAGCATTAGGGTTAGGGTTAGGGTTAGGGTTGGGGTGATGTTTAGGGTCAGGATCGGGTTAGGGTTGGGGTTAGGGATAGGGTGAGTATTAGGGTTAGGGTTAGGGTTAGGGTTAGGGTGAGTGTTAGGTTTAAGGCTGTGGTTAGGGTTAGGCTTAGGGTTAGGGTTAGGGTGAGTTTTAGGATTAGGGCGAGTGTTAGGGTTAAGGTCAGGCATTGGGGTTAGGGTTAGTGTGAGGGTTACGGTTAGGTTTATGATTCGAGTTAGGGTTAGCCTTAGGGTGGGGTTTAGGGTTAGGGTTAGGGTTTAGTGTTAGGGTTAGGGTTAGGGTGAGGGTTAGGGTTAGTGTGAGGGTGAGTATTAGGATTAGGGTTAGGGTTAGGGTGAGTTTTAGGGTTAGGGTTAGGGTTAGGGTTTAGGGGTTAGGTTTAGGGTTAGAGTTAGAGTTAGAGTTAGGTTTAGGGTTAGGGTTAGGTTTAGGGTTATGATTAGGGTAAGGGTTAGGTTTAAGGTCAGTGTGAGTATCAGGGTGAGGCTTAGGGTTAGGGTTAGGCTTAGGGTTAGGGTTAGGGTTAGGTTCAGGCTTTAGAGTTAGGTTTAGGGTTAGGGGTTAGGGTTAGTGTTAGGTTCAGGGGTTAGGGTTCGGGTTAGGGTTAGAGTTAGTTTTAGGATTAGTGTTAGGGTTAGAGTTAAGATGAATGTTATGGTTATGGTTAGGGATTAGGGTAAGGGTCAGGGTCATTGTTAGGTGTAGTGTTGGGGTTAGGGTTAATCATTTCTGGTTTGACATTTGTCATTAGGGTTAGGGTCAAGGTTAGGTTTAGGATTAGGGTTATGATTAGGGTAAGGGTTAGTGTTAGGGTCAGAGTTAGGGTTAGTGTTAGGGTTACGATTAGGGTAAGGGTTAGAGTTAAGGTCAGGGTGAGCATCTGGGTCAGGCTTAGTGTGAGGGTTAGGGTTAGGGTTAGGGTTATGATTAGTGCTTAGGGTTAGGGTTAGGTTTAGGGGTTAGGGTTAGTGTTAGGGTTAGCGTTCGGGGTTAGAGTTAGGGTTAGGGTTAGGTTTAGGGGTTAGGGTTAGGGTTCGGGGTTAGTGTTAGAGTTGGGGTTAGGGTTAGGGTTAGGCGTTAGAGTTAGGGTTATGGTTAGGGGTTAGGGTTAGGGTTAGGTTTAAGGCTGTGGTTAGGGTTAGGCTTAAGGTTAGGGTTAGGGTGAGTTTTAGGCTTAGGGCGAGTGTTAGGGTTAAGGTCAGGCATTGGGGTTAGCGTTAGTGTGAGGGTTACGGTTAGGTTTATGATTAGAGTTAGGGTTAGCCTTAGGGTGGGGTTTAGGGTTAGGGTTAGGGGTTAGTGTTAGGGTTAGTGTTAGGGTGAGGGTTAGGGTTAGTGTGAGGGTGAGTATTAGGATTAGGTTTAGGGTTAGGGTGAGTTTTAGGGTTAGGGTTAGGGTTAGGGTTTAGAGGTTAGGTTTAGGGTTAGAGTTAGAGTTAGAGTTAGGGTTAGGGTTAGGGTTAGGGTTAGGGTTATGGTTCTGATTAGGGTAAGGGTTAGGTTTAAGGTCAGTGTGAGTATCAGGGTGAGGCTTAGGGTGAGGGTTAGGCTTAGGGTTAGGGTTAGGCTTTAGAGTTAGGGTTAGGGTTAGGAGTTAGAGTTAGTGTTAGGTTCAGGGGTTAGGGTTCGGGTTAGGGTTAGGGTTAGGTTTAGGATTAGTGTTAGGTTTAGAGTTAAGATGAATGTTATGGTTATGGTTAGGGATTAGGGTAAGGGTCTGGGTCATTGTTAGGTGTAGGGTTGGGGTTAGTGTTAATCATTTCTGGTTTGACATTTGTCATTAGGGTTAGGGTCAAGGTTAGGTTTAGGGTTAGGGTTATGATTAGGGTAAGGCTTAGTGTTAGGATCAGAGTTAGGGTTAGGGTTAGGGTTACAATTATGGTAAGGGTTAGAGTTAAGGTCAGGGTGAGCATCTGGGTGAGGCTTAGGGTGAGGGTTAGGGTTATGGTTAGGGCTTAGGGTTAGGGTTAGGTTTCGGGGTTAGGGTTAGGGTTAGGGTTAGCGTTAGGGGTTAGAGTTAGGGTTAGGGTTTGGGTTAGGGGTTAGGTTTAGGGATCGGGCTTAGTGTTAGAGTTATGGGTTAGGGTTAGGGTTAGGCGTTAGAGTTCGGGTTATGGTTAGGGGTTAGGGTTAGGGTTAGGTTTAGGGGTTAGGGTTAGGGTTAGGGTTAGCGTTAGGGGTTAGAGTTAGGTTTAGGGTTAGGTTTTGGGTTAGGGTTAGGGGTTAGGATTAGAGTTCAGGGTTAGGGTTAGGGTTAGTGTTTTGGTTAGTGTAAGGGTTAGGGTTAAGGTCAGGGTGAACATCAGGGTCGGGCTTAGGGTTAGGGTTTAGGTGAGGGTTAAGGCTAGGCATTAGGGGTTAGAGTTCGAGTCTAGATTCGGGTTAGGGTGAGGGTGGAGCTTAGGGTTAGTATTAGGGTAAGGGTTAGGGTGAGTGTTAGGGTTAGGGTTCGGGTTAGGTGTAGGGTTAGGGTTAGGTACGGGTTAGGGTTACGGTCAGGGTTAGGGATTAGGGTTAGGGGTTAGGGTTAGGGGTTAGGTTTAGGGTCAGGGTCAGGGTTAGGGGTTAGGGTTAGGGTTCGGGTTACGGTTTGGGTGAGAGTTAGGGTTAGGGTTAGGGTGAGGGTTAGGGTTAGGGTTAGGGTCAGTGTTAGAGTTAGGGTGAGTGTTAGGGTTTGGGTTAGGGTTATGGTTCTGATTAGGGTAAGGGTTAGGTTTAAGGTCAGTGTGAGTATCAGGGTGAGGCTTAGGGTGAGGGTTAGGCTGAGGGTTAGGGTTAGTCTTTAGAGTTAGGGTTAGGGTTAGGAGTTAGAGTTAGTGTTAGGTTCAGGGGTTAGGGTTCGGGTTAGGGTTAGGGTTAGGTTTAGGATTAGTGTTAGGTTTAGAGTTAAGATGAATGTTATGGTTATGGTTAGGGATTAGGGTAAGGGTCTGGGTCATTGTTAGGTGTAGGGTTGGGGTTAGTGTTAATCATTTCTGGTTTGACATTTGTCATTAGGGTTAGGGTCAAGGTTAGGTTTAGGGTTAGGGTTATGATTAGGGTAAGGCTTAGTGTTAGGATCAGAGTTAGGGTTAGGGTTAGGGTTAGGGTTTCAATTAGGGTAAGGGTTAGAGTTAAGGTCAGGGTGAGCATCTGGGTGAGGCTTAGGGTGAGGGTTAGGGTTATGGTTAGGGCTTAGGGTTAGGGTTAGGTTTCGGGGTTAGGGTTAGGGTTAGGGTTAGCGTTAGGGGTTAGAGTTAGGGTTAGGGTTTGGGTTAGGGGTTAGGGTTAGGGATCGGTGTTAGTGTTAGAGTTATGGGTTAGGGTTAGGGTTAGGCGTTAGAGTTCGGGTTATGGTTAGGTGTTAGGTTTAGGGTTAGGTTTAGGCGTTAGGGTTAGGGTTAGGGTTAGCGTTAGGGGTTAGAGTTAAGTTTAGGGTTAGGTTTTGGGTTAGGGTTAGGGGTTAGGATTAGAGTTCAGGGTTAGGGTTAGGGGTAGTGTTTTGGTTAGTGTAAGGGTTAGGGTTAAGGTCAGGGTGAGCATCAGGGTCGGGCTTAGGGTTAGGGTTTAGGTGAGGGTTAAGGCTAGGCATTAGGGGTTAGAGTTCGAGTCTAGATTCGGGTTAGGGTGAGGGTGGAGGTTAGGGTTAGTATTAGGGTTAGGGTTAGGATGAGTGTTAGGGTTAGGGTTCGGGTTAGGTGTAGGGTTAGGGTTAGGTACGGGTTAGGGTTACGGTCAGGGTTAGGGATTAGGGTTAGGGGTTAGGGTTAGGGGTTAGATTTAGGGTCAGGGTCAGGGTTAGGGGTTAGGGTTAGGGTTAGGGTTAGGGTTAGGGTTAGGCTTTAGAGTTAGGGTTAGGGTTAGGAGTTAGAGTTAGTGTTAGGTTCAGGGGTTAGGGTTCGGGTTAGGGTTAGGGTTAGGTTTAGGATTAGTGTTAGGTTCAGAGTTAAGATGAATGTTATGGTTATGGTTAGGGATTAGGGTAAGGGTCAGGGACATTGTTAGGTGTAGGGTTGGGGTTAGTGTTAATCATTTCTGGTTTGACATTTGTCATTAGGGTTAGGGTCAAGGTTAGGTTTAGGGTTAGGGTTATGATTAGGGTAAGGCTTAGTGTTAGGATCAGAGTTAGGGTTAGGTTTAGGGTTACAATTAGGGTAAGGGTTAGAGTTAAGGTCAGGGTGAGCATCTGGGTGAGGCTTAGGGTGAGGGTTAGGGTTATGGTTAGGGCTTAGGGTTAGGGTTAGGTTTCGGGGTTAGGGTTAGGGTTAGGGTTAGCGTTAGGGGTTAGAGTTAGGGTTAGGGTTTGGGTTAGGGGTTAGGGTTAGGGATCGGGGTTAGTGTTAGAGTTATGGGTTAGGGTTAGGTTTAGGCGTTAGAGTTCGGGTTATGGTTAGGGGTTAGGGTTAGGGTTAGGTTTAGGGGTTAGGGTTATGGTTAGGGTTAGCGTTAGGGGTTAGAGTTAGGTTTAGGGTTAGGTTTTGGGTTAGGGTTAGGGGTTAGGATTAGAGTTCAGGGTTAGTGTTAGGGTTAGTGTTTTGGTTAGTGTAAGGGTTAGGGTTAAGGTCAGGGTGAGCATCAGGGTCGGGCTTAGGGTTAGGGTTTAGGTGAGGGTTAAGGCTAGGCATTAGGGGTTAGAGTTCGAGTCTAGATTCGGGTTAGGGTGAGGGTGGAGGTTAGGGTTAGTATTAGGGTTAGGGTTAGGGTGAGTGTTAGGGTTAGGGTTCGGGTTAGGTGTAGGGTTATGGTTAGGTACGGGTTAGGGTTACGGTCAGGGTTAGGGATTAGGGTTAGGGGTTAGGGTTAGGGGTTAGGTTTAGGGTCAGGGTCAGGGTTAGGGGTTAGGGTTAGGGTTCGGGTTAGGGTTTGGGTGAGTGTTAGGGTTAGGGTTAGGTTGAGGGTTAGGGTTAGGGTTAGGGTCAGTGTTAGAGTTAGGGTGAGTGTTAGGGTTTGGGTTGGGGTTAGGGTTCGGGTTAGGGTTAGGGTTAGGTTTTGGTTTAGGGTTTGGGTGAGTGTTAGGGTTTGGGTTAAGGTTAGGGTTAGGGTTTGGTTGAGTGTTACGGTTAGGGTTAGGGTTAGGGTTAGGGTTAGGGTGAGGGTTAGGGTTAGGGTTAGGGTTAGGGTGCGTGTTAGGGTTAGGGTGAGTGTTAGGTTTAGGGTGAGTGTTAGTGTTATGGTTAGGGTTAGGGTTAGAGTTTGGGTGAGTGTTAGGGTTTGGTTTAGTGTTTGGGTTAGGGTTAGGGTGAGTGTTAGGGTTAGGGTGAGTGTTAGGGTAGGGTGAGCATTAGGGTTAGCATTAGGTTTTGGGTGAGTATTACGTTTAGGGTTAAGGTGAGTGTTAGGTTCTGGGTGAGTGTTAGGGTTAGGTTTAGGGTTATGGTGAGTGTTATCGTCAGGGTGAGTTTTAGGGTTAGGGTTAGAGTTAGGGTGAATGTTAGTGTTAGGGTTCGGGTTAGGGTTAGGGTTGGGGTGATGTTTAGGGTCAGGGTTAGTGTTGGGGTGAGTGTAAGGTTTAGTGTTAGGGTCAGTATCGGGTTAGGGTTAGGGTTAGGGTTAGGGTGAGTATTAGGGTTAGGGTTAAGGTGAGTGTTAGGTTCAGGGTGAGTGTTAGGCTTAGGGTTAGGGTGAGGGTTAGGGCAAGTGTTAGGGTCAGGGTGAATGTTAGCGTTAGGGTTAGGGTTAGGCTTAAGGTTAGGGTTAGGGTTGGGGTGATGTTTAGGGTCAGGATCGGATTAGGGTTAGGGTTAGGGTTAGGGTGAGTTTTAGGTTTAAGTCTGTGGTTAAGGTTAGGCTTAGGCTTAGGGTTAGGGTTAGGGTGAGTGTTAAGGTTAGGGCGAGTGTTTGAGTTATGGTCAGGCATTGGGGTTAGCGTTAGTTGAGGTTTACGGTTAGGTTTAGGATTAGAGTTAGGGTTAGCGTTAGGGTGGGGGTTAGGTTTAGGGTTAGGGGTTAGTGTTGGGGTTAGGGTGAGGGTTAGGATTAGTGTGAGGGTGAGTATTAGGATTAGGTTTAGGGTTAGGGTGAGTATTAGGGTTAGGGTTCGGGTTAGGGGTTAGGGGTTAGGGTTAGGTTTAGGGTTAGAGTTATTGTTAGAGTTAGGTTTAGGGTTAGGGTTAGGTTTAGGGTTATGATTAGGGTAAGGGTTAGTGTTAGGGTCAGGGTTAGGGTTAGGGTTAGGGTTACGATTAGGGTAAGGGTTAGGGTTAAGGTCAGGGTGAGCATCTGGGTGAGGCTTCGCATTAGGGTTAGGGGTTAGGGTTAGGGTTAGGGTTAGGGTTAGGGGTTAGGGTTAGGGTTAGGGTTAGGGTTAGGGTTAGGGTTAGGGTTAGGTTTAGGGGTTAGGGTTAGGGTTTAGGGTTGGGGTTCGGGGTTAGGGTTAGAGTTAGGGGTTAGGGTTAGGGTTAGGCATTAGAGTTAGGGTTATGGTTAAGGGTTAGGGTTAGGGTTAGGTTTAGGGGTTAGGGTTAGGTTTAGGGTTAACGTTAGGGGTTAGAGTTAGGGTTAGTGTTAGGTTTTGGTTTAGGGTTAGGGGTTAGTGTTAGGGTTCGGGGTTAGGGTTAGGGTTAGTGTTATGGTTAGTGTAAGGGTTAGGGTTAAGATTAGGGTGAGCATCAGGATGGGCCTTAGGGTTAGGGTTAGTGTTAGGCTGAGTGTTAGGGTTAGGGTTAGAGTTAGGGTTAAAGTGAGTGTTAGGGTTAGGATTAGGATTATGGTTAGGGTAAAGTTAGGGTTAGGGTTAGGGTTAGGATTAGGGTTACGGTTAGGTTTAGGGTTAGGGTTAGGGTTAGGATTAGGATTAGGGTTAGGGTGAGTGTTCGGGTTAGGGTTAGAGTTAGGGTTAGGATTAGGGTTAGGGTTAGGGTGAGGGTTAGGGTTAGGGTTAGGATTAGAGTTAGTGTTAGAGTGAGTGTTAGGTTTAGTGTTAGGGTGAGCGTTAGGGTTTGGGCTAGGTTTGGGTTAGGGTGAGACTTAGTGTTAGGGTTAGGATTAGAGTTAGTGTTCGGGTGAGTGTTAGGTTTAGTGTTAGGGTGAGCGTTAGGGTTTGGGCTAGGTTTGGGTTAGGGTTAGGTTTAGGGTTAGCGTTAGGGTTAGGATTAGGGTTACAGTTAGGTTTAGGGTTAGGGTTAGGGTTAGGATTAGGATTAGGGTTAGGGTGAGTGTTAGGGTTAGGGTTAGGGTTAGGATTAGGGTTAGGGTTAGGGTGAGGGTTAGGGTTAAGGTTAGGATTAGAGTTAGTGTTAGAGTGAGTGTTAGGTTTAGTGTTAGGGTGAGCGTTAGGGTTTCGGC
>NC_054501.1:4087332-4163607 GCF_017639515.1 Carcharodon carcharias
CTCTCTCTATCTTCCTCTCTCTCTCTCTCTATCTTGCTCTGCCTTTCTCTCTCTCTCTGTCTCTCTCCCTCTCTCTCTCTCCCACTCTCTCGCCCTCTCTCTCTCCCTCTGTCCCTCCCTCTCTCTCTCTCTGTCTCTCTCCCTCTCTCTCTCCCTCTCTCTATCTCTCCCTCTCTCTCCACCTCTCTCTCTCCCTCTCTCTATCTCTCCCTCTCTCTCTCCCTCTCTCTCTCCCTCTGTCTCTCCCTCCCTATCTCTCTGTCTCCCTCCCTCTCTCTCTCCCTCTCTCTCTCCCCCTCTCTCTCTGTCTCTCTCCCTCTCTCTCTCCCTCCCTCTATCTCTCCCTCTCTCTCTCCCCCTCTCTCTCTGTCTCTCTCTCTGTCTCTCTCCCTCTCTCTCTCTCCCTCTCTCTCTGCTGACTTACTGAATTTGGCAGTAACGATCCTATGTTGGTGAGCCCCTCATGTCAGTCTCTTACCCCACTTGCCCCCACTGCCACGCGCACACGTGGGAAACACCCTCCCACCTCCGTCAAAACCATCCTGTGGATTTTCGAGCCCTGGCCACTCTCTGGCTGCCACCCTCTGAAATGCTGTCTCGCTCTTTGCTGATCCACAGGGACTGTGAGCTGTCGGAGGTCGCTTACTACGCCCAGGATGAGTGCACCGCCAAGTCACTGTGGGACCTGAGCGTTGAGATGGTCCACCTGGAATCGTCACCCTGCACCATCAACGACAGCCTCTACTGGTCCATGTCTCACCTGATTCGGGGCACCAAAAAGAAGAGCCACACTTGTGTTTACTGAGCTGATGTGTGTGCAATTACAGATAGAGTAAAAGAAGGACAGCTATATCGAGTCTGGTGATGTCGCTCGTCTGCTTCTGTCTCTTCTCCATGCAGCCACAACCCGGATCCACTGACAACACCGATATAACCCATTCCAGGTCTTCCATCTGACCCTCACAGTCCAATATGATCCATTCCGTGTTTTATATCAGACCCGCACCGTCCAGTCTGATCCATTCCGTGTTTTATATCTGACCCTCACAGTCCAGTCTGATCCATTCCGTGTTTTATATCTGACCCTCACAGTCCAATCTGACCCATTCCGTGTTTTATATCTGACCCTCACAATCCAATCTGATCCATTCCATGTTTCATATCTGACCCTCACAGTCCAATCTGATCCATTCGGTGTTTTATATCTGACTCTCACAGTCCAATCTGACCCATTCCGTGTTTTATATCTGACTCTCACAGTCCAATCTGACCCATTCCGTGTTTTATATCTGATCCTTACAGTCCAATTTGATCCATTCCATGTTTTATATCTGACCCTCACTGTCCAGTCTGATCCATTCCGTGTTTTATATCTGACTCTCACAGTCCAATCTGATCCATTCCGTGTTTTATATCTGACCCATAAGTCCAAAATGATCCATTCCGTGTTTTATATCTGACTCTCACAGTCCAATCTGACCAATTCCGTGTTTTATATCTGATCCTTACAGTCCAATTTGATCCATTCCATGTTTTATATCTGACCCCCACAGTCCAATCTGACCCATTCCGTGGTTTATATCGGACCCACACAGTCCAATCTGACCCATTCCGTGGTTTATATCGGACCCACACAGTCCAAAATGATCCATTCCGTGTTTTATATCAGACCCTCGCAGTCCAATCTGATCCATTCCATGTTTTATATCTGACCTTCACAGTCCAGTCTGATCCATTCCGTGTTTTATATCTGACCCTCACAGTCCAATCTAATCCATTCCATGTTTTATATCTGACCCTCACAGTCCAATCTGATCCATTCCGTGTTTTATATCTGACCCTTGCAGTCCAATCTGATCCATTCCATGTTTTGTATCTGACCCTCGCAGTCCAGTCTGAACCATTCCGTGTTTTATATCTGATCCTCACAGTCCAACATGATCCACTCCATGTTTTATATCTGATCCTCACAGTCCAAACTGACCCATTCCGTGTTTTATATCTGATCCTCACAGTCCAAGCTGATCCATTCCGTGTTTTATATCTGACCCTCACAGTCCAATCTGACCCATTCCGTGTTTGATTTCTCGCCCTCAATATGCAGTCTGTTGCATTCCGTGTTTTACAACCGACACTCACTGTCCATTCTAATCCATTCCTTTTTGATAAGTTCTGATCCATTCCGTGTTTTATAACTGACCTTCAGTGTCCATTTCCATCCAAATCATGTTATCCTTTGTTCCCCAAGAATCCAGGTGAATCTACTCCATGTTTTGTATCCAACACTGATGCCTGTACAGACCTAATCCATATTGTTAGCATCGGTGTGGCTCTCTGTAAAACCAGGACTGGATCCAACAATGTACCCCGGAAGGATCCCTCTCCACCCTCTGAGTGAACAGGTTGTGGGTCCGAGTTCTCACTCCAGAAACACGAGCCCCATAGTCCGTTTAACCGATAGCAGTGCTGAGGGAGCTCCGCACTGTCGGAGGGTCAGTGCTGAGGGAGCACCGCACTGTGGGAGGGTCAGTGCTGAGGGAGTGCCGCACTGTCGGAGGGTCAGTGCTGAGGGAGCACCGCACTGTGGGACGGTCAGTGCTGAGGGAGTGCCGCACTGTCGGAGGGACAGTGCTGAGGGAGCGCCGCACTGTCGGAGGGACAGTGCTGAGGGAGCGCCGCACTGTGGGAGGGTCAGTGCTGAGGGAGTGCCGCACTGTCGGAGGGACAGTGCTGAGGGAGCGCCGCACTGTGGGAGGGTCAGTGCTGAGGGAGCGCCGCACTGTGGGAGGGTCAGTGCTGAGGGAGTGCCGCACTGTCGGAGGGACAGTGCTGAGGGAGCGCCGCACTGTCGGAGGGTCAGTGCTGAGGGAGCGCCGCACTGTCAGAGGGTCAGTGCTGAGGGAGAGCCGCACTGTCGGAGGGTCAGTGCTGAGGGAGCGCCGCACTATGTGAGGGTCAGTGCTGAGGGAGTGCCGCACTGTCGGAGGGTCAGTGCTGAGGGAGCGCCGCACTGTCGGGGAGTCATTACTGAGGGGAAAGAGATGGTGAGGGAGTGATATAAATCTCTCTCCACAATCCCTCAGTGTCTCATTCAGAAACCTCTCTCTCTCTTTCTCTCACTCACACTTTTGTGAATGAGATGATCTGCTGCCCTCTGGTGTCTGACACATGATCCAGCACCCGGATTCGCAAGCCCCATCCCCGGTGCTTATGTTCCTCCACATCTGGTACAGGGCTCACAGCACGTCCTCTGTCAGCTCTCTCGCCCTGGGATTTTCCAACGCCTCCAGTTTCTGCATCATCTGGATGAAGAGGTTAAACTCAGCCTTCACTAGGAGAAGCCTCTCGGGGACCTGAGTGAAAGTGAGGTGAGAATTGAGTGTGAGACCCTGAGCCATGCATCTCTCCATGAGGGACTCACAATTTGCCCCAATTCCCCTTCACTATAAACACAATGATACTTCCAGTGCATGGAATGAGAAGTTGTCACATGCACCAGTATTAGCAATTAGTCTCTCAGTGACCTCTGTACTTGAATTTTTCTAAATGCAGTTACTGTCCAGCTGACCTCTGTACACAGGATGTTGCTAAGAACAATTGCCATCCAATTGACCTCTCAAATCAGGATTTCTGACTCCTGTGCATAGGATGACACTATGGGCCATTAATCTCTAGCTGGCCTCTGTACACATGATGGGGGCGTTTCTTTGGGCAATTAATCACTGACCTCTGTACAAAGGATATCCCTAAGAAGAATTATTCTCTAGCTGATCTCTGCACACAGGATGCCCTATTGGCAATTCAACTCTAGCTGACCTCTATAGATAGAATGTTCCTATGAGCAGTTAGTCTCTAGGTGACCTCAATAGACAGAATATCCTGAAGAACAATTAACCCCTAACTGACATCAATACACAGGATAGCCCTGAGAACAATTAGTCTCTAGCTGGCCTCTGTACACAGGATAGCCCTGAGAACTACTAGCCTCTAGCTGACTCCTGTACACAGGATAGCCCTGAGAACAATTAGTCTCTAGCTGGCCTCTGTACACAGGATAGCCCTGAGAACTACTAGCCCCTAGCTGACTCCTGTACACAGGATAGCCCTGAGAACAATTAGTCTCTAGCTGACCTCTGTACACAGGATAGCCCTGAGAACTACTAGCCTCTAGCTGACTCCTGTACACAGGATAGCCCTGAGAACAATTAGTCTCTAGCTGACCTCTGTACACAGGATAGCCCTGAGAACAATTAGTCTCTAGCTGACCCCTCTACGCAGGATAGCGCTGAGAACAATTAGTCTCTAGCTGACCCCTGTACACATGGATAGCCCTGAGAACAATTAGTCTCTAACTGACCCCTGTACACATGGATAGCCCTGAGAACAATTAGTCTCTAGCTGACCCCTGTACACATGGATAGCCCTGAGAACAATTAGCCTCTAACTGACTATTGTTGCTGAGTAATAAGCTAGCATAAAAGTGTCGCAGTTATACTGCAGCTGGCGAGGCCTCTGCTGGCCGAATAGAGGGGTGGGTGGGTGGAAGGGCATGGCACCCTTGGCGAGTTGAAGGGCAGGTGATGCCTGAGGTACACCGAGCATTCTTCGCAACCCCCTGGACCGGCACAGCCCGTCTGAAGGCAGCAGTATAACTGCGAGCCTGTGAGTAACTCTTGCTGAGGGGGAAGGTGGGGGGAGGGGGTTTCTTCCCCCCCCTCCCCCCCCCCCGGATCAGAAGCAGATGCAGACACAGACGTAGATGCAGATGTGTCTCACCTCCAGTCTCTTCAGTTGCTCGGACAACACCCTGGACCAGCCTGTGCCGAGACGCCAGACTCAACCCCCGTGGATTCACATGGGCACAGGTTAGCTACACGGGACATCTCGACTCCTGACCTCTAAAGCAACCCCCCGACACACCCATTGTGGACTCCGCCCCCCCCGTGACCCTTGCTTCAACCCCTGACCAACCAGATCGACGCCCTGACAACCACCAATGGAGGCCGTGAACCATCTTGGAGTGACCCCTGAACGCAGAGTGACCTCCGCAAGCCTAGAGCCGCCCACCATGACCCCTGAACCTCAGATTGACCCCAGCAAACCCAGAGTGACCCCCCTGGACCTCAGATTGACCCCAGCAAACCCAGAGTGACCCCCCCTGACCCTCGGATTGACACCCACCAGCCCAGAGCCACCCCTTGGCCCTCAAATCCAGCCCCAGCATAGGCAGAGCCAACCCTGACCCCTCAGATTGGCCTCTGCCAACCCAGAGTGACCCCTGACCCTTGGATTGGCCACCCAGGGGCCCTGGGCACCCCCGACCCTCAGAATGGACGCCCGCCCACCCCAGTGTGACCACCCCCCATCCCCCCCACCCCACCCCACTCCCCACCAACCCACAGACTGAACCCTGGCCACTTTGACGAGACCATGCACGCCCAGAGTGGACCCCCCCATCCTGCCACACCCCTGTGACCCCGGGGTGACGCCTGGCGACCCCCCCCACCCCCGCCAGACTCCCCGCCAATGACCCCGGAACGACAAAACCCCCTCAGACTCACCCAGGGCCTGGTGGAGCTTCTCAGAGGGGTGGGAGCTCAGAGGTGAGGGAGGGGCGGGCGAGTGAAGTGGGGTGGGTTTGGGGGGGGCGGTGGGGTGAGCGGAGGGAATCGGCTGGCGCCCGCCCAGTCCCGACGATCTTTACCTCCCCATTGACCCCGGGCCCAACGATGATGAGGAGGGCGACGCTGGTAGGGGTGGCCGCCATTGTCTCCCGCTCTGCGAAATCGCGGAGGAGAGAGAGGGAGAGAGGGAGAGAGAGAGAGAGAGAATAAAACAACAGATGAGTGCTCCGTCGACATCCCTAAGTGGGTAAAGAAAACCGCCCGACCACCTCGCGCCCCTTTTAAATCACAGGTGGTCCCCACCACTTCCACCCAGCCCCTGAGAGAGCTGCTCCCACTCGTTACCTTCGATCCCCAAACGAGTGTTGCTCCTGTTCTCCTCCTCAGCTCTTGCCCGGGTCTCGACAAAGCTCCATCCTCCTCCTGCTCTTATACCTTGTCTCCCAGACGGGAGAATTCCCACAACGGCCTGAGAGTGGCATTTCCCGGGAATGCTGATGAACGGAAAGTGAATCTCGAGGCTGTTCAGTACAGGTGTATCAGACTCCAGAGGGGAAGAGGGAGGGAGAAAGGAGTGGAGAGAAAGGGAGTGGGTGGGGCACAGGGCTGAAAGTGAAACAGGGGAATGTACGCAGAATTTTTGACGTTGAGGTTTAAGTTTCACTTCAAGGCTGATCAGTCATTCATCTCCTGTCATCCAGCCCTGAATCTCATCCTGAATTAACCCTACAAGGGTACACAGGGACAAGAGGAGGCCATTCAGCCCCTCTCGGTGCTGTTACACAGGAACAGGAGGAGACCCATTCAGCCCCTCTCGAGGCTGTTACACAGGAACAGGAGGAGGACCATTCAGCCCCTCTCGAGGCTGTTACACAGGAACAGGAGGAGGCCCCATTCAGCCCCTCTCAAGCCTGTTACACAGGAACAGGAGGAGGCCCCATTCAGCCCCTCTCGAGCCTGTTACACAGGAACAGGAGGAGGCCTTTCAGCCCCTCTCGAGGCTGTTACACAGGAACAGGACGAGGCCATTCAGCCCGTCTCGAGCCTGTTACACAGTAACAGGAGGAGGCCATTCAGCCCCTCTCGAGCCTGTTACACAGGAACAGGAGGAGGCCATTCAGCCCCTCTCGAGCCTGTTACACAAGAACAGGAGGAGGCCATTCAGCCCCTCTCGAGCCTGTTCTTCCATTCACTCTGGTTATGGCAGATAAATTTTGTCATTCCATCGACCCACCTCGATTAGGTAATCCTCAAACCCCTCACCAAATAAAGAAGGATTAACCTCGGGGTTTAAATTTCCAATTGACTCAAAAGCATTAGCAGCTTTTTGGAGGGTAGAGAGTGCAGATTCCAACTCCAACTTGTGTGAGAAAGAGTTTCCTGACATCACCCCTGAGTGGCCAGGCTCGAATTTTAAGATTCTGCCCATTCGTTCTGGACAGTGTGAGGGAGCGAGACTAACATCAGTAGAGGTACAGTGAGTAACACAGGGCGCTGGGGGGAGAGGGGTTACTGAGTGACAGTGTGAGGGAGCGAGACTAACATCAGTAGAGGTACAGTCAGTAACACAGGGCGTTGGGGGGAGAGGGGTTACTGAGTGACAGTATGAAGGAGCTGGATTAACATCAGTAGAGATTCAGTCAGTAACACAGGGCGCTGCGGGGAGAGGGGTTACTGAGTGACACTGGGAGGGAGCTGGATTAACATCAGTAGAGATACAATCAGTAACACAGGGCCCTGGGGGAGAGGGGTTACTGAGTGACAGTGTGAGGGAGCTGGATTAACATCAGTAGAGATAGATTCAGTAGCACAGGACGCTGGGGGGAGAGGGGTTACTGAGTGACAGTGTGAGTGAGCTGGATTAACATCAGTAGAGATACAGTCAGTAACACAGGGTGCTGGGTGGAGAGGGGTTAATGAGTGACAATGTGAGGGAGCTGGATTAACATCAGTAGAGATACAGTCAGTAACACAGGGCGCTGGGGGGAGAGCAGTTACTGAGTGACAGTGTGAGGGAGCTGGATTAACATCAGTAGAGATACAATAGGTAACACAGGGCGCTGGGGGGAGAGGGGTTACTGAGTGACAGTGAGAGTGAGCAGGACTAACATCAGTGAACATACAATCAGTAACACTGGGCGCAGGGAAGGGAGGGGTTATTGAGTGGGAGTGTGAGGGAGCTGGATTCACATCAGTAGAGATACAGTCAGTAACACAGGGTGCTGGGGGGAGAGGGGTTACTGAGTGACCGTGTGAGGGAGCTGGACTAACATCAGTAGAGATACAGTCAGTAACACAGGGAGCTGGGGGGAGAGGGGTTACTGAGTGACAGTGTGAGGGGGCTGGATTAATATCAGTAGAGATACAGTCAGTAATACAGGGCGTTCGGGGATAAGGGTTACTGAGTAACAGTGTGAGGGAGCTGGATTAACATTAGTAGAGAAACAGTCAGTAACACAGGGCACTAGGGGAATAGGGGTTACTGAGTGACCGTGTGAGGGAGCTGGACTAACATCAGTAGAGATACAGTCAGTAACACAGGGCGTTGGGGGTGAGGGGTTACTGAGTGACAATGGGATTGAGCTGAATTAATATCAGTAGCAATACACTTAGTAATATAGGGCGTTAGGGGATAAGTGTTACTGAGTGACAGTGTGAGGGAGCTGGATTAACGTCAGAAGAGATACAGTCAGTAACACAGGGCACTGGGGGGGGAGGGGATACTGAGTGACAGTGTGAGGAAACTGGATTAACATTAGTAGAGATACAGTCAGTAACACAGGGCACTAGGGGAATAGGGGTTACTGAGTGACAGTGTGAATGAGCTGGATTAACATCTGCAGAGTTACAGTCAGTAACACTGGGTGCCTAGAGAGAGAGGGGTAGCTGAGTGACTGTGTGAATGAGCTGGATCAACATCACTAGAGATAACTTCAGTAACACAGGGCACTGTGGGAGAAGGGTTACTGGGTGACAGTGTGAGGGAGCTGGATTGATATCAGTAGACATACAGTCAGTAACACAGGGCGCTGGGGTGAGAGGAGTTACTGAGTGACAGTTTGAGGGAGCTGGAATATCATCAGTAATTATACTGTCAGAAACACTGGGCACTGGGAGAGAGGGCTTACTGAGTGACAGTGTGAGGGAGCCGGATTAACATCAGTAGAGATACAGTCAGTAACACAGGGCGCTGGGGGGAGAGGGGTTACTGAGTGACAGTGTGAGGGAGCTGGACTAACATCAGTAGAGATACAGTCAATACCACAGGGTGCTGGGGGAGAGGGGTTACTGAGTGACATTGAGAGTGAGCTGGACTAACATCAGTGAACATACAGTCAGTAACACTGGGCGCAAGGAGGAGTGGGGTTACTGAGTGAGAGTGTGAGGGAGCTGGATTCACATCAGTAAACATAAAGTCAATAACACAGAGCGCTGGGGGGAGAGGGGTTACTGAGTGACAGTGGGAGGGAGCTGGATTAACATCAGTAGAGATACAGCCAGTAACACAGGGCACTGGGGGGAGAGGGGTTACTGAGTAACAGTGTGAGGGAGCTGGATTAACATTAGTAGAGAAACAGTCAGTAACACAGGGCACTAGGGGAATAGGGGTTACTGAGTGACCGTGTGAGGGAGCTGAACTAACATCAGTAGAGATACAGTCAGTAACACAGGGCGCTGGGGGGAGAGGGGTTACTGAGTAACAGTGTGAGGGAGCTGGATTCACATCAGTAGAGATACAGTCAGTAACACAGGGCGTTGGGGGGGAGAGGAGTTACTGGCTGACAGTGTGAGGGAGCTGGACTAACATCAGTAGAGATACAGTCAGTGACACAGGGCATTGGGGGTGAGGGGTTACTGAGTGACAATGGGATGGAGCTGAATTAATATCAGTAGCAATACAGTTAGTAATATAGGGCATTAGGGGATAAGTGTTACTGAGTGACAGTGTGAGGGAGCTGGATTAACATCAGTAGAGATACAGTAGGTAACACAGGGCACTGGGGGGAGAGGGGATACTGAGTGACAGTGTGAGGAAGCTGGATTAACATTAGTAGAGATACAGTCAGTAACACAGGGTGCTGGGGGGAGAGGGGATACTGAGTGACAGTGTGAGGAAGCTGGATTAACATTAGTAGAGATGCAGTCATTAACACAGGGCACTAGGGGAATAGGGGTTACTGAGTGACAGTGTGAATGAGCTGGATTAACATCTGCAGAGTTACAGTCAGTAACACTGGGTGCCTAGAGAGAGAGAGGGGTAGCTGAGTGACTGTGTGAATGAGCTGGATCAACATCACTAGAGATAACTTCAGTAACACAGGGCACTGTGGGAGAAGGGTTACTGAGTGACAGTGTGAGGGAGCTGCATTAACAGCAGTAGAGATAGTCAGTTACACAGGGCACTGGGGAGAGAGGGTTTACTGAGTGACAGTTTGAGGGAGCTGGATAAATATCACTAGAGATAACATCAGTAACACAAGGCACTGGGGGAGAAGGTTTACTGAGTGACAGTGTGAGGGAGCTGGATTAACATCAGTAGAGATACAGTCAGTAACACAGGGCGCTGGGGGGAGAGGGGTTACTAAGTGACAGTGTGAGGGAGCTGGATTAACATCAGTAGAGATACAGTCAGTAACACAGGGTGCTGGGGGGGAGAGGGGTTACTGAGTGACTGTGCGAGGGAGCTGGATTAACATCAGTAGAGATACAGTCAGTAACATAGGCCGCTGGGGGGAGAGGGGTTACTAAGTGACAGTGTGAAGGAGCTGGATTAACATCAGTAGCGATAAAGCCTGTAGCACATGGCGCTGTGGGGAGAGGGGTTACTGAGTGACAGTGTGAAGGAGCTGGACTAAAATCAGTAGAGATACAGTCAGTAACACAGGGCGCTGGGGGGAGAGGGGTTACTGAGTGACAAAGGAATGGAGCTGAATTAATATTAGTAGAGATACAGTCAGTAATACAGGACGTTGGGGGACAGGGGTTACTGAGTGACAGTGT
This sequence comes from Carcharodon carcharias, assembly GCF_017639515.1. Taxonomy (NCBI): domain Eukaryota; kingdom Metazoa; phylum Chordata; class Chondrichthyes; order Lamniformes; family Lamnidae; genus Carcharodon; species Carcharodon carcharias. Next base: position 4,097,958 of record NC_054501.1, read on the forward strand.
GAGGGAGCTGGATTAACATCAGTTGAGATACAGTCAGTAACACAGGGCACTGCGGGGAGAGGGGTTACTGAGTGACAGTGTGAATGAGCTGGATCAACATCAATGAGATAACATCAGTAAAACAGGGCTCTGGGGGGAGAGGGGTTACTGAGTGACAGTGTGAGGGAGCTGGATTAACATCAGTAGAGATACAGTCTGCAGCACATGGTGCTGGGGTGAGAGGGGCTACTGAGTGACAGTGTGAGGGATCTGAATGATAATCAATCGAGATAAAGTCAGAAAAATAGGGCGTTGGAATGAGAGGGGTTACTGAGTGACAGTGTGAAGTAACTGGATTAACATCCGTAGAGATACAATCAGTAACACAGTGTGTTGGGGGGAGAGGAGTTACTGAGTGACAGTGTGAGAGAGCGGAATTAACATCAGTAGAGATACAGTCGGAAACTGAGAGTGCTCGGGTGGGGAGGGATGTTACTGAATGCCAGGGTGAGGGAGCTGCATTAACAGCAGTAGAGATACAGTCAGCAACACAGGGCGCTGGGGGGAGAGGGGTTACTGAGTGACAGTGTGAGGGGGCTGGATTAATATCAGTAGAGATACAGTCAGTAACACAGGGCGCTGGGGGGAGAAGGGTTACTGAGTGACCGTGTGAGGGAGCTGGACTAACATCAGTAGAGATACAGTCAGTAACACAGGGCCCTGGAGGGAGAGGGGTTACTGAGTGACAGTGTGAGGGAGCTGGATTCACATCAGTAGAGATACAGTCAGTAACACAGGGCGCTTGGGGGAGAAGGGTTACTGAGTGACAGTGTGAGGGAGCTGGATTCACATCAGTAGAGATACAGTCAGTAACACAGGGCACTAGGGGAATAGGGGTTACTGAGTGACAGTGAGAGTGAGCTGGACTAACATCAGTAGAGATACAGTCAATACCACAGGGTGCTTGGGGAGAGGGGTTACTGAGTGACAGTGAGAGTGAGCTGGACTAACATCAGTGAACATACAGTCAGTAACACTGGGCGCAAGGAGGAGTGGGGTTACTGAGTGAGAGTGTGAGGGAGCTGGATTCACATCAGTAAACATAAAGTCAATAACACAGAGCGCTGGGGGGAGAGGGGTTACTGAGTGACAGTGGGAGGGAGCTGGATTAACATCAGTAGAGATACAGTCTGTAACCCAGGGTGCTGGGGGGGTGAGAGGCGTTACTGAGTGACAGCGTGAGGGAGCTGGATTAAAATCAGTAGAGATACAGTCAGTCACACAGCGTGCTGGGGGGTGAGAGGTTACTGAGTGACAATATGAGGGAGCTGGATTAACATCAGAAGAGATACAGTCAGTAACACAGGGTGCTGTGTGGAAAGGTGTTACTGAATGCCAGGGTGAGGGAGCTGCATTAACAGCAGTAGAGATACAGTCAGTTACACAGGGCACTGGGGAGAGAGGGTTTACTGAGTGACAGTTTGAGGGAGCTGGATAAATATCACTAGAGATAACATCAGTAACACAAGGCACTGGGCGAGAAGGTTTACTGAGTGACAGTGTGAGGGAGCTGGATTGACATCAGTAGAGATACAGTCAGTAACACAGGGCGCTGGGGTAGAGTGGTTAATGAGTGACAGTGTGAGGGAGCTGGATTAACATCAGTAGAGATACAGTCAGTAACACGGTGCTGGGGGGAGAGGGGTTACTGAGTGACTGTGCGAGGAAGCTGGATTAACATCAGTAGAGGTAAAGTCAGTAACACGGTGCTGGGGGGAGAGGGGTTACTGAGTGACTGTGCGAGGAAGCTGGATTAACATCAGTAGAGGTACAGTCAGTAACAGAGGCCGCTGGGGGGAGAGGGGTTACTAAGTGACAGTGTGAGGGAGCTGGATTAACATCAGTAGAGATACAGTCAGTAACACAGGGTGCTGGGGGGGAGAGGGGTTACTGAGTAACTGTGCGAGGGAGCTGGATTAACATCAGTAGAGATACAGTCAGTAACACGGTGCTGGGGGGAGAGGGGTTACTGAGTGACTGTGCAAGGGAGCTGGATTAACATCAGTAGAGATACAGTCAGTAACGCGGTGCTGGGGGGAGAGGGGTTACTGAGTGACTGTGCAAGGGAGCTGGATTAACATCAGTAGAGATACAGTCAGTAACGCGGTGCTGGGAGGGAGAGGGGTTACTGAGTGACAGTGTGAGGGATCTGAATGATAACCAATCGAGATAAAGTCAGAAAAATAGGGCGTTGGAATGAGAGGGGTTACTGAGTGACAGTGTGAAGTAACTGGATTAACATCAGTAGAGATACATTCAGTAACACCGGGTGCTGGGGAGAGGGGTTACTGAGTGACAGTGTGAGAGAGCGAAATTAACATCAGTAGAGATACAGTCGGAAACTGAGAGTGCTCGGGTGGGGAGGGATGTTACTGAATGCCAGGGTGAGGGAGCTGCATTAACAGCAGTAGAGATACAGTCAGCAACACAGGGCGCTGGGGGGAGAGGGGTTACTGAGTGACAGTGTGAGGGAGCTGAATTAACATCTGTAGAGATACAGTCAGTAACACAGGGCGCTGTTGGGAGAGGGGTTACTGAGTGACTGTGAGGTTGTTGGATTAACATCTGTAGAGATACACTGAGTAACACTGGGTGCCTAGAGAGAGAGTGGTAGCTGAGTGACTTTTTGAATGAGCTGGATCAACATCACTAACGATAACATCAGGTAACACAGGGCACTGTGGAGAAAGGTTACTGGCTGCAGTGTGAGGGAGCTGGATTAACATCAGTAGAGATACAGTCAGTAACACAGGGCGCTGGGGGGAGAGGGGTTACTGAGTGACAATGTGAGGGAGCTGGATCAACAACAATAGAGATACAGTCAGTTACACAGGGCACTGGGGAGAGAGGGTTTACTGAGTGACAGTTTGAGGGAGCTGGATAAATATCACTAGAGATAACATCAGTAACACAAGGCACTGAGTGAGAAGGTTTACTGAGTGAAAGTGTGAGGGAGTTGGATTAAGATCGGTAGAGATACAGTCAGTCTCACAGCGTGCTGGGGGGTGAGGGGTTACTAAGTGACAGTGTGAGGGAGCTGGACTAACATCAGTAGAGATACAGTCAGTAACACAGGGCGCTAGGGGGAGAGGGGTTACTGAGTGACAGTGTGAAGGAGCTGGATTAACATCAGTAGCGATACAGTCTGTAGCACATGGCGCTGGGGGGAGAGGGGTTACTGAGTGACAGGGTGAGGGAGCTGGACTAAAATCAGTAGAGATACAGTCAGTAACACAGGGCGTTGGGGGAGAGGGGTTAATGAGTGACAAAGGAATGGAGCTGAATTAATATCAGTAGAGATACAGTCAGTAATACAGGGTGTTGGGGGACAGGGGTTACTGAGTGACAGTGTGAGGGAGCTGGACTAACATCAATTGAGATACAGTCATTAACACAGGGCGCTGGATGGAGAGGGGTTACTGAGTGACAGTGTGGGGGAGCTGGATTAACATCTGCAGAGTTACAGTCAGTAACACTGGGTGCTTAGACAGAGAGGGGTAGCTGAGTGACTGTGTGAATGAGCTGGATCAACATCACTAGAGATAACATCAGTAACACAGGGCACTGTGGGAGAAGAGTTACTGAGTGACAGTGTGAGGGATCTGAATGATAATCAATGGAGATAAAGTCAGAAAAATAGGGCGTTGGGATGAGAGGGGTTACTGAGTGACAGTGTGAAGTAACTGGATTAACATCAATAGAGATACATTCAGAAACACCGGGTGCTGGGGGAGAGGGGTTACTGAGTGACTGTGTGAGAGAGCTGGATTAACATCAGTAGAGTTACAGTCAGTAACACAGGGCGCTGGGGGGAGAGGGGTTAATGAGTGACATTGTGAGGGAGCTGGATGAACATCAGTAGAGATACAGTCGGAAACTGAGAGTGCTCAGGTGGGGAGAGATGTTACTGAATGCCAGGGTGAGGGAGATGCCTTAACAGCAGTAGAGACACAGTCAGTAACACAGGGCGCTGGGAGAGAGGGGTTACTGAGTGACAGTGTGAGGGTGCTGGATTAACATCAATTGAGATACAGTCGTTAACACAGGGCGCTGACTGGAGAGAGGAAACTGAGTGACAGTGTGAGGGAGCTGGATTGACATCAGTAGTGATACAGTCAGTAACACAGGGAGCTGGTGGAGAGCGGTTACTGAGTGACAGTGTGAGGGAGCTGGATTAACATCAGTTGAGATACAGTCAGTAATACAGTGCGTTGGGGGACAGGGTTTATTGAGTGACAGTGTGTGGGGGCTGGATTAACATCAGTAGAGATACAGTCAGTAACACAGGGCGCAGGGGGAGAGGGGATACTGAGTGACAGTGTGAGGGTGCGGGATCAACATCAGTAGAGATACGGTCAGTAACAATGGGCGCAGGGTGAGTGGGGTTACTGAGTGACAGTGTGAGGGAGCTGGATTAACATCAGTAGAGATACAGTCAGTAACACAGCGCGCTAGGGGGAGAGGGATTACTGAGTGACAGTTTGAGGGAGCCTGATTAACATCAGTAGCGATACAGTCAGTAACACAGGGCGCTGGGAGGAGAGGGGTTACTGAGTGACTGTGTGAGGAAGCTGGATTAGCATTAGTAGAGATACAGTCAGTAACACAGTGCACTGGGGGTGAGAGGGCTAACTGAGTGACAGTGTGAGGGAGCTGCATTAACATCAGTTGAGATACAGTCAGTAACAGAGGGCGCTGCGGGGAGAGAGGTTACTGAGTGACTGTGTGAATGAGCTGAATCAACATCACTGAGGTAACATCAGTAACACAGGGCGCTGCGGTCAGACGGTTTACCGAGCGACAGTGTAAGGGAGCTGATTAACATCTGTAGAGATGCAGTCAGTAACACAGGGCGCTGGGTGGAGAGGGGTGACTGTGTGGCAGTGTGAGGGAGCTGGATTAATATCAGTAGAGATACAGGCGTGAACAGAGGGTGCTGGGGGCAGAGGGGTTACTGAGTGACAGTGTGAGGGACCTGGATTATTATCAGTAGAGGTACAGTCAGTAATACATGGCGCTGGCGAGGGAGGGATAACTTAGTGACAGCGTGCGGGAGCCTGATTAACATCAGTAGATTTACAGTCAGTAACACAGGGCGCTGGGGGGAGAGGTGTTACTGAGTGAGAGTGTGAGGAAGCTGGATTAACATTAGTAGAGATACAGTCAGTAACACAGTGCACTGGGGGAGAGTGGTTACTGAGTGACAATGGGATGGAGCTGAATTAATATCAGTAGAGATACATTCAGTAATACAGGCGTTGGGGGACAGGGATTACTGAGTGACAGTGAGAGGGAGCTGGATAAATATCACTAGAGATAACATAAGTAACACAAGGCACTGAGGGAGAGGGTTTACTGAGAGACAGTGTGAGGGAGCTGGATTAATATCAGAAGTGATACAGTCAGTAACACAGGGTGCTGGGGGGAGAGGGGTTACTGAGTGACAGTGTGAGGGAGCTGGATTATCATCTGCAGAGATACAGTCAGTAACACAGGGCACTGGGGGAGATGGGTTACTGAGTGACAGTGTGAGGGAGCTGGATTAACATCAGTAGAGATACAGTCAGTAACACTGGGCGCTGGGGGGGAGAGGGGTTACTGAGTGACAGTGTGAGAGAGCTGGATTAACATCAGTAGAGAAACAGTCTGTAACACAGGTGTTGGGGGAGATGGGTTACTGAGTGACAATGGAATGGAGCTGAATTAATATCAGTAGAGATACAGTCAGTAATACAGGGCGTTGAAGGACAGGGGTTACTGAGTGACAGTGTGAGGGATTTGAATGATAATCAGTGGAGATATAGTCAGCATCACAGGGCACTGGGATGACAGGGGTTACTGAGTGACAGTGTGAAGGAACTGGATTAACATCAGTAGAGATACAGTCAGTAACACAGGGAGCTGGGGGGAAAGCAGTTACTGAGTGACAGTGTGAGAGAGCTGGATTAACATCAGTAGAGATTCAGTCAGTAACAATTGGCGCAGGGTGAGTGGGGTTACTGAGTGACAATGTGAGGGAGCTGGATCAACACAGTAGGGATTCAGCCAGTAGCACATTGTGCTGGACGTAGAGGTATTACTGAGTGACAGTGTGAGGGAATGGGATTAACATCAGTTGGCATACAGTCAGTAACACAGTTTGTTGTGTGAGAGGATTACTATGTGACAGTGTGAGGGAGCTGGATTAACATCTGTAGAGGTACAGTCAGTAACACAGGGCGCTGGGGGGAGAGGGGTTACTGAGTGACAGTGTGAGGGAGCTGGATAAACATCAGTAGGGAAACAGTCAGTACCACAGGCCGCTGCGGGGAGAGGGGTTACTGATTGACAGTGTGAGGGAGCCGGATTAACATCAGTAGAGATACAGTCAGTAACACAGGGTGCTGGGGGGGTGAGGGGTTACTGAGTGACTGTGTGAGGGAGCTGGACTAAAATCAGTAGAGATACAGTAAGTAACACAGGGCGTTGGGGGAGAGGGGTTACTGAGTGACAGTGTGAGGGAGCTGGATTAACATCAGTAGATATACAGTCAGTAACACAGGGCGCTGGGGGAGAGGGGTTACTGAGTGACAGTGTGAGGGTCTGGATTAACATCAGTAGAGATACAGTCAGTAACACAGGGCGCTGTGGGGGAGAGGGGTTACTGAGTGACTGTGTGAGGGAGCTGGATTAACATCAGTAGAGATACAGTCAGTAACACAGGGTGCTGGGGGGGTGAGGGGTTACTGAGTGACTGTGTGAGGGAGCTGGACTAAAATCAGTAGAGATACAGTAAGTAACACAGGGCGTTGGGGGAGAGGGGTTACTGAGTGACAAAGTAATGGAGCTGAATTAATATCAGGAGAGATACAGTCAGTAACACAGGGCGCTGGGAGGCGAGGGGTTACTGAGTGACAGCGTGAGGGAGCTGGATGATAATCAGTGGAGATAAAGTCAGCAACACAGGGCGCTGGGGGGAGAGGGGTTACTGAGTGACAGTGTGAGGGAGCTGGATTAACATCAGTAGAGATACAGTCAGTAACACAGGATGCTGGGGGAGAGGGGTAACTGAGTGACAGTGTGAGGGAGCTGGATTAACATCAGTAGAGATACAGTCAGTAACACAGGGTGCTGGGGGGAGAGGTGTTACTGAGTGACAGTTTGAGGGAGCTGGATTAACATCAGTGGAGATACAGTCATTAACACTGGGCGCTGGGGGAGAGGGGTTACTGAGTGACAGTGTGAGGGAGCTGAGTTAAAATCAGTAGAGATAGTCAGTAACACAGAGCACTAGGGGGAGAGGGGTTACTGAGTGACAGTTTGAGGGAGCCTGATGAAAATCGGTAGAGATACAGTCAGTAACACAGGGCGCTGGGGGGAGAGGGGTTACTGAGTGACAGGGTGAGGGAGCTGGATTAATATCAGTAGATTTACAGTCAGTAGCACAGGGCGCTGGGGTGAGAGGGGTTACTGAGTGACTGTGTGAGGAAGCTGGATTAACATTAGTAGAGATATAGTCAGTAACACAGTACAATGGGGGTGAGAGGGCAAACTGAGTGACAGTGTGAGGGAGCTGGATTATCCTCTGTGGAGGTACAGTGGGTAACATAGGGCACTGGGGGAGATGGGTCACTGAGTGACAGAGTGAGGCAGCTGGATTAACAACAGTAGAGATACAGGCGTGAACAGAGGGTGCTGGGGACAGAGGGGTTACTGAGTGACAGGTTGAGGGAGCAGGATTATTATCAGTAGAGGTACAGTCAGTAATACATGGCGCTAGCGGGGAAGGGATAACTTAGTGTTGTGTGAGGGAGCTGGATTAACATCAGTAGAGATGCAGTCTGTAACACAGGGTGCTGGGGGAAGAGGGGTTACTGAGTGACAATGTGTGGGAGCTGGATTAATATCTGCAGAGTTACAGTCAGTAACACTGGGTGCCTAGAGGGAGAGGAGTAGCTGAGTGAATGTGTGAATGAGCTGGATCAACATCACTAGAGATAACATCAGTAAAACAGGGCAGTGTGGGAGAAACGTTACTGGATGACAGTGTGAGGGAGCAGGATTGACATCAGTAGAGATACAGTAAGTCAAACAGGGCGCTGGGGGGAAAAGGGCTTACTGAGTGACAGTGTGAGGAAGCTGGATTAACATCAGTAGAGATACAGTCAGTAACACAGGGCGCTGGGGGGAGAGGGGTTACTGAGTGACAGTGTGAGGAAGGCAGATTAAAATCAGTAGAGATACAGTCAGTAACACAGGGCGCTGTGGGGAGAGGAGTTACGGAGTGACAGTGTGAGTGAGCTGGATTATCATCAATAGAGATACAGTCAGTAACACAGGGCACTGGGGGGAGAGGGGTTACTGAGTGACAGTGTGAGGGAGCTGGATTGACATGAGTAGAGATACAGTCAGTAACACAGGGTGCTGGGGGGAGAGGGGTTACTAAGTGACAGTGTGAGGAAGGCAGATTAAAATCAGTAGAGATACAGTCAGTAACACAGGGCGCTGGGGGGCGAGGAGTTACGGAGTGACAGTGTGAGGGAGCTGGATTATCATCAGTAGAGATACAGTCAGTAACACAGGGCACTGGGGGGAGAGGGGTTAGTGAGAGACAGAGTGAGGGAGTTGGATTAATATCAGTAGAGATACAGTCAGTAACACAGGGCGCTGGGGGTAGAGGGGTTACTGAGTGACAGTGTGAGGGAGCTGGATTAACATCAGTAGAGATACAGGCAGTAACACAGGTTGCTGGGGGATAGGGGTTACTGAGCGACAGTGTGAGGGAGCTGGATTAACATCAGTATAGATACAGTCTGTAGCACATGGCGCTGGAGGGAGAGGGGTTACTGAGTGACAGTGTGAGGGAGTTGGATGAACATCAGTAGAGATACAGTCAGTAACACAGGGCGCTGGGGGGAGAGGGGTTACTGAGTGACAGTGTGAGGGAGCTGGATTAACATCAGTAGAGATACAGTCAGTAACACAGGGTGCTGGGGGGAGAGGGGCTACTGAGTGACATTGTGAGGGAGCGGGACTAACAACAGTAGAGATACAGTAAGTAACATAGGGTGCTGAGGGGAGAGGAGTTACTGAGTGACAGTGTGAGAGAGCTGGACTAAAATCAGTAGAGATACAGTCAGAAACACAGGGCGTTGGGGTAGAGGGGTTACTGAGTGACAAAGTAATGGAGCTGAATTAATATCAGTGGAGATACAGTCAGTAGTACAGGGCGTTGGGGACAGGGGTTACTGAGTGACAGTGTGAGGGATCTGGATGATAATCAGTGGAGATAAAGTCAGCAACACAGGGCGCTGTGGGTAGAGGGGTTACTGAGTGACAGTGTGAGGGAGCTGGATTAACATCAGTAGAGATACAGTCAGTAACACAGGGCGCTGGGGGGAGAGGGGTTACTGAGTGACAGTGTGAGGGAGCTGGATTAACATCAATAGAGATACAGTCAGTAACACAGGGCGCTGGGGGAGAGGGGTTACTGAGTGACAGTGTGAGGGAGCTGAATTAAAATCAGTAGAGATACAGTCAGTAACACAGAGCACTAGGGGTAGAGCGGTTACTGAGTGACAGTTTGAGGGAGCCTGATTAAAATCAGTAGAGATACAGTCAGTAACACAGGGCGGTGGGGGGAGAGGGGTTACGGAGTGTCAGTGTGAGGGAGCTGGATTAATATCAGTAGATTTAAAGTCAGTAGCACAGGGCGCTGGGGTGAGAGGGGTTACTGAGTGACTGTGTGAGGAAGCTGGATTAACATTAGTAGAGATATAGTCAGTAACACTGTGCACTGGGGGTGAGAGGGCTAACTGAGCGACAGTGTGAGGGAGCTGGATTATCCTCTGTGGAGGTACAGTCGGTAACACAGGACACTGGGGGAGATGGGTTACTGAGTGACAGTGTGAGGGAGCTGGATTAACATCAGTAGAGATACAGGCGTGAACAGAGGGTGCTGGGGGCAGAGGGGTTACTGAGTGACAGGTTGAGGAAGCAGGATTATTATCAGTAGAGGTACAGTCAGTAATACATGGCGCTAGCGGGGGAGGGATAACTTAGTGACTGTGTGAGGGAGCTGGATTAACATCAGTAGAGATGCAGTCTGTAACACAGGGCGCTGGGGGGAGAGGGGTTACTGAGTAACAATGTGTGGGAGCTGGATTAATATCTGCAGAGTTACAGTCAGTAACACTGGGTGCCTAGAGGGAGAGGGGTTGCTGAATGACTGTGTGAATGAGCTGGATCAACATCACTAGAGATAACATCAGTAACACAGGGCACTGTGGGAGAAACTTTACTGGCTGACAGTGTGAGGGAGCTGGATTGACATGAGTAGAGATACAGTCAGTAACACAGGGCGCTGGGGGGAGAGGGGTTACTGAGTGACAGTGTGAGGGAGCTGGATTAACATCAGTAGAGATACAGTCAGTAACACAGGGCGCTGGGTGGAGAGTGGTTACTGAGTGACATTGTGAGGCAGCTGGATTAACATCAGTAGAGATACAGTCAGTAACACAGGGTGCTGTGGGGAGAGTGGTTACAGAGTGACTGTGAGGGTGTTGGATTAACATCAGTAGAGATACAGTCAGTCACACAGGGCACTGGGGAGAGAGGGGTTACTGAGTGACAGTGTGAGGGAGCCTAATTAAAATCAGTAGAGATACAGTCAGTAACACAGGGCACTGGGGTGAGAGGGGTTACTGAGTGACAGTGTGAGGGAGCTGAATTAAAATCAGTAGAGATACAGTCAGTAACACAGAGCACTAGGGGGAGAGGGGTTACTGAGTGACAGTTTGAGGGAGCCTCATTAAAATGAGTAGAGATACAGTCAGTAACACAGGGCACTGGGGTGAGAGGGGTTACTGAGTGACAGTGTGAGGGAGCTGAATTAAAATCAGTAGAGATACAGTCAGTAACACAGAGCACTAGGGGGAGAGGGGTTACTGAGTGACAGTTTGAGGGAGCCTCATTAAAATGAGTAGAGATACAGTCAGTAACACAGGGCGCTCGTGGGAGAGGGGTTACTGAGTGACAGTGTGAGGAAGCTGGTTTAACATCAGTAGAGATACAGTGAGTAACACGGCGCTGGGGGAGAGGGGTTACTGAGTGACAGTGTGAGGGAGCTGGATTAAGATCAGTAGTGATACAGTCAGTAACACAGGGCACTAGGTTGAGAGGGGTGACTGAGTGACAGTTTGAGGGAGCCTAATTAACATCAGTAGAGATACAGTCAGTAACACAGGGCGCTGGGGGGAGGGGTTACTGAGTGACAGTGTGAGGGAGCTGGATTATCCTCTGTGGAGATACAGTCGGTAACACAGGTCGCTGGGGGGTGAAGGCATACTGAGTGAGACTGTGAGGGAGCTGGATTAACATCAGTAGAGATAGAGTCAGTAACACAGGGCGCTGGGGGGAGAGGGTTTACTGAGTGACAATTTGAGGGAGCCTGATTAAAATCAGTAGAGATACAGGCGTGAACAGAGTTTGCTGGGGGCAGAGGGGTTACTGAGTGACAGTTTGAGAGAGCCTGATTAACATCAGTAGAGATACAGTCAGTAACACTGGGTGCTGGGGGGAGAGGGGTTACTGAGTGACAGTGTGAGGGAGCTGGATTAACATCAGTAGAGATACGATCAGTAACACAGGGCGTTGGGGGGAGAGAGGTTACTGATTGACAGTGTGAGGGATCTGGATTAACATCAGTGGAGATACAGTCAATAACACAGGGCGCTGGGAGGAGAGGGGTTACTGAGTGACAGTTTGAGGGAGCCTGATTAAAATCAGTAGAGATACAGGCGTGAACAGAGTTTGCTGGGGGCAGAGGGGTTACTGAGTGACAGGTTGAGAGCGCCGGATTATTATCAGTAGAGGTACAGTCAATAATACATGGCGCTAGCGGGGGAGGGATAACTTAGTGACTGTGTAAGGGAGCTGGATTAACATCAGTAGAGATGCAGTCTGTAACAAAGGGCCCTGGGGGGAGAGGGGTTACTGAGTGACAATGTGAGGGAGCTGGACTAACATCTGCAGAGTTACAGTCAGTAACACTGGGTGCCTAGAGGGAAAGGGGTAGCTGAGTGACTGTGTGAATGAGCTGGATCAACATCACTAGAGATAACATCAGTAAAACAGGGCACTGTGGGAGAAACGTTACAGGCTGACAGTGTGAGGGAGCTGGATTGACATCAGTAGAGATACAGTCAGTAACACAGGTTGCTGGGTGGAGAGGGGTTACTGAGTGACATTGTGAGGCATCTGGATTAACATCAGTAGAGATACAGTCAGTAACACAGGGCGCTGTGGGGAGAGTGTTTACTGAGTGACTCTGAGGGTGTTGGATTAACATCAGTAGAGATACAGTCAGTAACACAGGGCGTGGGGGGGAGAGGGATTACAGAGTGATAGGGTGAGGGAGCTGTATTAACATCAGTAGAGATACAGTCAGTAACACAGAGCGCTGGGGGGAGAGGGGTTACTGAGTGACAGTGTGAGGGAGCTGGATTAACATCAGTAGAGATACAGTCAGTAACAGAGGACACTGGGGGGAGAGGGGTTACTGAGTGACAGTGTGAGGGATCTGGATTAACATCAGTAGAGATACAGTCAGTAACACAGGGCGCTGGGAGGAGAGGGGTTACTGAGTGACAGTGTGAGGGAGCTGGATCAACATCACTAGAGATAACATCAGTAAAACAGGGCACTGTGGGAGAAACGTTACAGGCTGACAGTGTGAGGGAGCTGGATTGACATCAGTAGAGATACAGTCAGTAACACAGGTTGCTGGGTGGAGAGGGGTTACTGAGTGACATTGTGAGGCATCTGGATTAACATCAGTAGAGATACAGTCAGTAACACAGGGCGCTGTGGGGAGAGTGTTTACTGAGTGACTCTGAGGGTGTTGGATTAACATCAGTAGAGATACAGTCAGTAACACAGGGCGCGGGGGGGAGAGGGATTACAGAGTGATAGGGTGAGGGAGCTGTATTAACATCAGTAGAGATACAGTCAGTAACACAGAGCGCTGGGGGGAGAGGGGTTACTGAGTGACAGTGTGAGGGAGCTGGATTAACATCAGTAGAGATACAGTCAGTAACAGAGGACACTGGGGGGAGAGGGGTTACTGAGTGACTCTGAGGGTGTTGGATTAACATCAGTAGAGATACAGTCAGTAACACAGGGCGCGGGGGGGAGAGGGATTACAGAGTGATAGGGTGAGGGAGCTGTATTAACATCAGTAGAGATACAGTCAGTAACACAGAGCGCTGGGGGGAGAGGGGTTACTGAGTGACAGTGTGAGGGAGCTGGATTAACATCAGTAGAGATACAGTCAGTAACAGAGGACACTGGGGGGAGAGGGGTTACTGAGTGACAGTGTGAGGGATCTGGATTAACATCAGTAGAGATACAGTCAGTAACACAGGGCGCTGGGAGGAGAGGGGTTACTGAGTGACAGTGTGAGGGAGCTGGATTAACATCAGTAGACATACAGTCAGTAACACAGGGCGCTGGGGGGAGAGGGTTTACTGAGTGACAATGTGAGGGAGCTGGATTAACATCAGTAGAGATACAGTCTGTAGCACATGGCACTGGGGGGAGTGGAGTTAATGAGTGACAGTGTGAGGGAGCTGGACTTACATCAGTTGAGATACAGTCAGTAACACAGAGCGCTGGGGGGACATGGGTTACTGAGTGACAGTGTGAGGGTTCTGGACTAAAATCAGTAGAGATACAATCAATCACAGGGTGCTGCGGGGAGATGTGTTACTGAGTGACAGTGTGAGGGAGCTGGATTAACATCAGTAGAGTTAGAGTCAGTAACACAGGGCGCTGCGGGGAGAGGGGTTACTGAGTGACAATGTGCGGGAGCTGGATTAACATCAGTAGAGATACAGTCAGTAACACAGGGTGCCGGGTGGAAAGCGGTTACTGAGTGACAGTGTGATGGAGCTGGATTAACATCAGTAGAGATTCAGTCAGTAACAATGGGCGCAGGGTGAGTGGGGTTACTGCATGTCAGTGAGACGGAGCTGGATAAACATCAGTAGTGATTCAGTCAGTAACAATGGGCCTTGGGGGGAGATGGGTTAAAGAGTGAACGCGTGAGGGAGCTGGATTAACATCAGTAGAGATACAGTCAGTAACCCAGTATGCAGGGGTAGAGGGTTACTGAGTGACAGTGTGAGGTAGCTGGATTCACCTCAGTAGAGATACAGTCAGTAACCCAGTATGCAGGGGTAGAGGGTTACTGAGTGACAGTGTGAGGTAGTTGGATTCACCTCAGTCGAGATACAGTCAGTAACACAGGGCACTGGGGGAGAGGGGTTACTGAGTGACAGTGTGAGGGAGCTGGTTTAACATCAGTAGAGATACAGTCAATAACACAGGGTGCTGGGGGGTGACGGCTTACTGAGTGACAGTGTGAGGGAGCTGGACTAACTTCATTAGAGATACAGTCAGTAACACAGGGCGCTGGGGGGAGAGGGGTTGCTGAGTGAAAATGTGAGGGAGCTGTTTTAACATCAGTAGTGATACAGTCAGTAACACAGTGTGTTGGGGGGAGAGGGGTTACTGAGTGACAGTGTGAGAGAGCTGGATTAACATCAGTAGAGATTCTGTCAGTAGCAATGGTTGCAGGGTAAGTGGGGTTACTGAGTGACAGCGTGAGGGAGCTGCATTAACATCAGTAGAGATACATTCAGTAACACAGGCCGCTGGAGGGAGAGGGGTTACTGAGTGACAGTGTGAGGGAGCTGGATTAACATCAGTAGAGATACAGTAAGTAACACAGGGCACTAGGGGGAGAGGGGTTACTGAGTGACAGATTGAGGGACCCTGATTAACATCAGTAGAGATACAGTCAGTAACACAGGGCGCTGGGGGGAGAGGGGTTACTGAGTGACCGTGTGAGGGAGCTGGATTAACATCAGTAGAGATACAGTCGGTAGCACAAGGCGCTGGTGGGAGAGGGGTTACTGAGTGACAGTGTGAGGGAGATGGACTAACATCAGTAGAGATACAGTCAGAAACACATGGCACTGGGGGGAGAGGGGTTACTGAGTGACAGTGTGAGGGAGCTGGATTAACATCAGTAGAGATACAGTCAGTAACACAGGCCGCTGCGGGGAGACGGGTTACTGAGTGACATTGTGACCGAGCTGGATTAATATCAGTAGTGATACAGTCAGTCACACAGCGCGTTGAGAGAGAGAGGTTACTGAGTGACAGTGTGAGGGAGCTGGATTATTATCAGTAGAAATACAGTAAGTAACACAGGGCTCTAGGGGGAGAGGGGTTACTGAGTGACAGTGTGAGGGAGCTGGATTGACATCAGTAGAGATACAGTCAGTAACACAGGGCGCTGGGGGGGAGAGGGGTTACTGAGTGACAGTGTGAGAGAGCTGGATTAACATCAGTAGAGAAACAGTCTGTAACACAGGTGTTGGGGGAGATGGGTTACTGAGTGACAATGGAATGGAGCTGAATTAATATCAGTAGAGATACAGTCAGTAATACAGGGCGTTGAAGGACAGGGGTTACTGAGTGACAGATTGAGGGAGCCTGATTAACATCAGTAGAGATACAGTAAGTAACACAGGGCTCTAGGGGACGAGGGGTTACTGAGTGACAGATTGAGGGAGCTGGATTAACATCAGTAGAGATACAGTCAGTTACACAGGGCGCTGGGGTGAGAGGAGTTACTGAGTGACAGTGTGAGGGAGCTGGATTAACATCACTAGAGATACAGTCACTAACAGAGGGCGCTGGGTGTGAGGGGTTACTCAGTGACAGTGTGAAGTAACTGGATTAACATCATTGGGGATACAGTCAGTAAGACAGGTCGCTGGGGGAGAGGGGCTCCTTAGTGACAGTGTGAGGGAGCTGGATTAACATCAGTAGAGATTCAGTCAGTAGCAATGGTTGCAGGGTAAGTGGGGTTACTGAGTGACAGCGTGAGGGAGCTGCATTAACAAATGTAGAGATACAGTAGGTAACACAGGGCGCTGGGGGAGAGGGGTTACTGAGTGACAGTTTGAGGGAGCTGGATTAACGTCAGTGGAGCTACAATCATTAACAAAGGGTGCTGGGGGGAGATGGGTTACTGAGTGACAGTGTGTGGGAGCTGGATTAACATCAGTAGAGATACAGTCAGTAACACAGGGCGCTGGGGGGAGAGGGGTTACTGAGTGACAGTGTGAGGGAGCTGGATTAACATCAGTAGAGAAACAATCAGTAACACAGGGCACTGGTTTGAGAGGGTTTACTGAGTGACAGTGTGAGGGAGCTGGATTAACATCAGTAGAGATACATTCAGTAACACATGGCACTGGGAGAGAGAGGTTACTGAGTGACAGTGTGAGGGAGCTGGATTAACATCAGTAGAGATACAGTCAGTAACACAGGGCACTAGGGGGAGAGGGGTTATTGAGTGACAGATTGAGGGAGCCTGATTAACATCAGTAGAGATACTGTCAGTAACACTGGGCACTGGGGGGGAGAGGGGTTACTGAGTGACAGTGTGAGGGATCTGGACTAACATCAGTAGAGATACAGTGAATAACACAGGGTGCTGGGGGTAGATGGGTTACTGAGTGACAGTGTGAGGGAGCTGGACTAACTTCATTAGAGATACAGGCAGTAACACAAGGCGCTGGGGGGAGAGGGGTTGCTGAGTGACAGTGTGAGGGAGCTGGATTAACATCAGTAGAGATACAGGCAGTAACACAGGGTGCTGGGGGAGAGGGGTTACTGAGTGAAACTGCAAGGGAGTTGGATTTACAGCAGTATAGATACAGTCTGTAGCACAAGGCGCTGCGGGGAGCGGGGTTACTGAGTGACTGTGTGAGGGAGCTGGATTATCAACAGTAGAGTTAAAGTCTGTAGCAATTGGCGCTGGGGGGAGATGGGTTACTGTGTGACAGTGTGAGGGAGCTGAACTTACATCAGTAGAGATACAGTCAGTAACAAAGGGTGCTGGGGGGAGAGGGGTTACTGAGTGACAGTGTGAGGGAGCTGGATTAACATCAGTAGAGATACAGTAAGTAACACAGGGCGCTGGGGGAGAGGGGTTACTGAGTGACAGTATGAGGGATCTGGATTAACATCAGTAGAGATACAGTAAGTAACACAGGGCACTAGGAGGAGAGGGGTTACTGAGTGACAGATTGAGGGAGCCTGATTAACATCAGTAGAGATACAGTCAGTTACACAGGGCGCCGGGGTGAGAGGAGTTACTGAGTGACAGTGTGAGGGAGCTGGATTAACATCACTAGAGATACAGTCAGTAACACAGGGTGCTGGGTGAGTGGGGTTACTTAGTGACAGTGTGAGGGAGCTGGATTAACATCAGTAGTGATACAGTCAGTAACACTGTGTGTTGGGGGGAGAGGGGTTACCGAGTGACAGTTTGAGGGAGCTGGATTAACATCAGTAGAGATTCAGTCTGTAGCAATGGTTGCAGGGTACGTGGGGTTACTGAGTGACAGCGTGAGGGAGCTGCATTTACATCAGTAGAGAGACAGTCAGTAACACAGGGTGCTGAGGGAGAAGGGTTACTGAGTGACAGTGTGAGGGAGCTGGATTATTATCAGTAGAGATACAGTAAGTAACACATGGCGCTGGGGGGAGAGTGTTTACTGAGTGACAGTGTGAGGGAGCTGGATTAAAATCAGTAGAGATACAGTCATTAACACTGGGTGCCTAGAGGGAGAGGGTTAGCTGAGTGACTGTGTGAATGAGCTGGATCAACATCACTAGAGATTATATCAGTAACACAGGGCACTGTGGGAGAAACGTTACTGGCTGACAGTTTGTGTGCGCTGGATTAATATCAGTAGAGATTCAGTCAGTAGCAATGGTTGCAGGCTAAGTGGGGTTACTGAGTGACAGCGTGAGGGAGCTGCATTTACATCAGTAGAGATACAGTCAGTAACACTGGGCGCTGGGGGAGAAGGGTTACTGAGTGACATTGTGAGGGAGCTGGATTAACAACTGTAGAGATACAGAAGGTAACACAGGGCGCTGGGGGAGAGGGGTTACTGAGTGACAGATTGCGGGAGCCTGATTAACATCAGTAAAGATACAGTCAGTTACACAGGGCGTTGGGGTGAGAGGAGTTACTGAGTGACAGAGTGAGGGAGCTGGATTAACATCACTAGAGATACAGTCACTAACAGAGGGCGCTGGGTGTGAGGGGTTACTCAGTGACAGTGTGAAGTAACTGGATTAACATCGTTGGGGATACAGTCAGTAAGACAGGTCGCTGGGGGAGAGGGGTTACTTAGTGATAGTGTGCGGGAGCTGGATTAACATCAGTAGAGATTCAGTCAGTAACAATGGGCGCAGGGTAAGTGGGGTTACTGAGTGACAGCGTGAGGGAGCTGCATTTACATCAGTAGAGATACAGTCAGTAACACAGGGTGCTGAGGGAGAAGGGTTACTGAGTGACAGTGTGAGGGAGCTGGATTATTATCAGTAGAGATACAGTAAGTAACACATGGCGCTGGGGGGAGAGTGTTTACTGAGTGACAGTGTGAGGGAGCTGGATTAAAATCAGTAGAGATACAGTCATTAACACTGGGTGCCTAGAGGGAGAGGGTTAGCTGAGTGACTGTGTGAATGAGCTGGATCAACATCACTAGAGATTATATCAGTAACACAGGGCACTGTGGGAGAAACGTTACTGGCTGACAGTTTGTGTGCGCTGGATTAATATCAGTAGAGATACAGTCAGTAACACAGGTCGCTGGGGGAGGGGGGTCACTTAGTGACAGTGTGAGGAAGCTGGATTAACATCAGTAGAGATTCAGTCAGTAACAATGGGCACAGGGTGAGTGGGGTTACCGAGTGACAGTTTGAGGGAGCTTGATTAACATCAGTAGAGATTCAGTCAGTAGCAATGGTTGCAGGCTAAGTGGGGTTACTGAGTGACAGCGTGAGGGAGCTGCATTTACATCAGTAGAGATACAGTCAGTAACACTGGGCGCTGGGGGAGAAGGGTTACTGAGTGACATTGTGAGGGAGCTGGATTAACAACTGTAGAGATACAGAAGCTAACACAGGGCGCTGGGGGAGAGGGGTTACTGAGTGACAGATTGCGGGAGCCTGATTAACATCAGTAAAGATACAGTCAGTTACACAGGGCGTTGGGGTGAGAGGAGTTACTGAGTGACAGAGTGAGGGAGCTGGATTAACATCACTAGAGATACAGTCACTAACAGAGGGCGCTGGGTGTGAGGGGTTACTCAGTGACAGTGTGAAGTAACTGGATTAACATCATTGGGGATACAGTCAGTAAGACAGGTCGCTGGGGGAGAGGGGTTACTTAGTGATAGTGTGCAGGAGCTGGATTAACATCAGTAGAGATTCAGTCAGTAACAATGGGCGCAGGGTAAGTGGGGTTACTGAGTGACAGCGTGAGGGAGCTGCATTTACATCAGTAGAGATACAGTCAGTAACACAGGGCGCTGGGGGAGAAGGGTTACTGAGTGACAGTTTGTGGGAGCTGGATTAACATCAGTAGAGATTCAGTCATTTGCAATGGTTGCAGGGTAAGTGGGGTTACTGAGTGACAGCGTGAGGGAGCTGCATTTACATCAGTAGAGATACAGTCAGTAACACAGGGCGCTGGGGGAGAAGGGTTACTGAGTGACAGTTTGAGGGAGCTGGATTAACATCAGTGGAGCTACAATCATTAACAAAGGGTGCTGGGGGGAGATGGGTTACTGAGTGACAGTGTGAGGGAGCTGGATTAACATCAGTAGAGATACAGTCAGTAACACAGGGCGCTGGGGGGAGAGGGGTTACTGAGTGACAGTGTGAGGGAGCTGGATTAACATCAGTAGAGATACAGTCAGTAACACAGGGCGCTGGGGGGAGAGGGGTTACTGAGTGACAGTGTGAGGGAGCTGGATTAACATCAGTAGAGAAACAATCAGTAACACAGGGCACTGGTTTGAGAGGGTTTACTGAGTGACAGTGTGAGGGAGCTGGATTAACATCAGTAGAGATACAGTCAGTAACACAGGGCACTAGGGGGAGAGGGGTTATTGAGTGACAGATTGAGGGAGCCTGATTAACATCAGTAGAGATACTGTCAGTAACACTGGGCACTGTGGGGGAGAGGGGTTACTGAGTGACAGTTTGAGGGAGCTGGATTAACATCAGTGGAGCTACAATCATTAACAAAGGGTGCTGGGGGGAGATGGGTTACTGAGTGACAATGTGAGGGAGCTGGATTAACATCAGTAGAGATACAGTCAGTAACACAGGGCGCTGGGGGGAGAGGGGTTACTGAGTGACAGTGTGAGGGAGCTGGATTAACATCAGTAGAGAAACAATCAGTAACACAGGGCACTGGTTTGAGAGGGTTTACTGAGTGACAGTGTGAGGGAGCTGGATTAACATCAGTAGAGATACAGTCAGTAACACAGGGCACTAGGGGGAGAGGGGTTATTGAGTGACAGATTGAGGGAGCCTGATTAACATCAGTAGAGATACTGTCAGTAACACTGGGCACTGTGGGGGAGAGGGGTTACTGAGTGACAGTGTGAGGGATCTGGACTAACATCAGTAGAGATACAGTGAATAACACAGGGTGCTGGGGGTAGATGGGTTACTGAGTGACAGTGTGAGGGAGCTGGACTAACTTCATTAGAGATACAGGCAGTAACACAGGGCGCTGGGGGGAGGGAGGTTGCTGAGTGACAGTGTGAGGGAGCTGGATTAACATCAGTAGAGATACAGGCAGTAACACAGGGTGCTGGGGGAGAGGGGTTGCTGAGTGAAACTGCAAGGGAGTTGGATTAACAACAGTATAGATACAGTCTGTAGCACAAGGCGCTGCGGGGAGCGGGGTTACTGAGTGACTGTGTGAGGGAGCTGGATTATCATCAGTAGAGTTAAAGTCTGTAGCAATTGGCGCTGGGGGGAGAGGGGTTACTGTGTGACAGTGTGAGGGAGCTGAAATTACATCAGCAGATATACAGTCAGTAACAAAGGGTGCTGGAGGGAGAGGGGTTACTGAGTGACAGTGTGAGGGAGCTGGATTAACATCAGTAGAGATACAGTAAGTAACACAGGGCGCTGGGGGAGAGGGGTTACTGAGTGACAGTGTGAGGGATATGGATTAACATCAGTAGAGATACAGTCAGTAACACAGGGTGCTGGGGGAGAGGAGTTACTGAGAGACAGTGTGAGGGAGCTGGATTAACATCAGTAGAGATACAGTAAGTAACACAGGGCGCTGGGGGAGAGGAGTTACTGAGTGACAGTGTGAGGGAGCTGGATTAACATCAGTAGAGATACAGTAAGTAACACAGGGCACTAGTGGGAGAGGGGTTACTGAGTGACAGATTGAGGGAGCCTGATTAACATCAGTAGAGATTCAGTCAGTTACACAGGGCGCCGGGGTGAGAGGAGTTACTGAGTGACAGCGTGAGGGAGCTGCATTTACATCACTAGAGATACAGTCAGTAACACAGGGTGCTGAGGGAGAAGGGTTACTGAGTGACAGTGTGAGGGAGCTGGATTATTATCAGTAGAGATACAGTAAGTAACACATGGCGCTGGGGGGAGAGTGTTTACTGAGTGACAGTGTGAGGGAGCTGGATTAAAATCAGTAGAGATACAGTCATTAACACTGGGTGCCTAGAGGGAGAGTGTTTACTGAGTGACAGTGTGAGGGAGCTGGATCAACATCACTAGAGATAACATCAGTAACACAGGGCACTGTGGGAGAAACGTTACTGGCTGACAGTTTGTGTGCGCTGGATTAATATCAGTAGAGATACAGTCAGTAACACAGGTCGCTGGGGGAGAGGGGTTACTTAGTGACAGTGTGCGGGAGCTGGATTAACATCAGTAGATTTTCAGTCAGTAACAATGGGCGCAGGGTGAGTGGGTGTACCGAGTGACAGTTTGAGGGAGCTGGATTAACATCAGTAGAGATTCAGTCAGTAGCAATGGTTGCAGGGTAAGTGGGGTTACTGAGTGACAGCGTGAGGGAGCTGCATTTACATCAGTAGAGATACAGTCAGTAACACAGGGCGCTGGGGGAGAAGGGTTACTGAGTGACAGTTTGAGGGAGCTGGATTAACATCAGTGGAGCTACAATCATTAACAAAGGGTGCTGGGGGGAGATGGGTTACTGAGTGACAGTGTGAGGGAGCTGGATTAACATCAGTAGAGATACAGTCAGTAACACAGGGCGCTGGGGGGAGAGGGGTTACTGAGTGACAGTGTGAGGGAGCTGGATTAACATCAGTAGAGATACAGTCAGTAACACAGGGCGCTGTGGGGAGAGTGTTTACTGAGTGACTCTGAGGGTGTTGGATTAACATCAGTAGAGATACAGTCAGTAACACAGGGCGTGGGGGGGAGAGGGATTACAGAGTGATAGGGTGAGGGAGCTGTATTAACATCAGTAGAGATACAGTCAGTAACACAGAGCGCTGGGGGGAGAGGGGTTACTGAGTGACAGTGTGAGGGAGCTGGATTAACATCAGTAGAGATACAGTCAGTAACAGAGGACACTGGGGGGAGAGGGGTTACTGAGTGACAGTGTGAGGGATCTGGATTAACATCAGTAGAGATACAGTCAGTAACACAGGGCGCTGGGAGGAGAGGGGTTACTGAGTGACAGTGTGAGGGAGCTGGATCAACATCACTAGAGATAACATCAGTAAAACAGGGCACTGTGGGAGAAACGTTACAGGCTGACAGTGTGAGGGAGCTGGATTGACATCAGTAGAGATACAGTCAGTAACACAGGTTGCTGGGTGGAGAGGGGTTACTGAGTGACATTGTGAGGCATCTGGATTAACATCAGTAGAGATACAGTCAGTAACACAGGGCGCTGTGGGGAGAGTGTTTACTGAGTGACTCTGAGGGTGTTGGATTAACATCAGTAGAGATACAGTCAGTAACACATGGCGCTGGGGGGGAGAGGGATTACAGAGTGATAGGGTGAGGGAGCTGTATTAACATCAGTAGAGATACAGTCAGTAACACAGAGCGCTGGGGGGAGAGGGGTTACTGAGTGACAGTGTGAGGGAGCTGGATTAACATCAGTAGAGAAACAATCAGTAACACAGGGCACTGGTTTGAGAGGGTTTACTGAGTGACAGTGTGAGGGAGCTGGATTAACATCAGTAGAGATACAGTCAGTAACACAGGGCACTAGGGGGAGAGGGGTTATTGAGTGACAGATTGAGGGAGCCTGATTAACATCAGTAGAGATACTGTCAGTAACACTGGGCACTGTGGGGGAGAGGGGTTACTGAGTGACAGTGTGAGGGATCTGGACTAACATCAGTAGAGATACAGTGAATAACACAGGGTGCTGGGGGTAGATGGGTTACTGAGTGACAGTGTGAGGGAGCTAGACTAACTTCATTAGAGATACAGGCAGTAACACAGGGCGCTGGGGGGAGGGAGGTTGCTGAGTGACAGTGTGAGGGAGCTGGATTAACATCAGTAGAGATACAGGCAGTAACACAGGGTGCTGGGGGAGAGGGGTTGCTGAGTGAAACTGCAAGGGAGTTGGATTAACAACAGTATAGATACAGTCTGTAGCACAAGGCGCTGCGGGGAGCGGGGTTACTGAGTGACTGTGTGAGGGAGCTGGATTATCATCAGTAGAGTTAAAGTCTGTAGCAATTGGCGCTGGGGGGAGAGGGGTTACTGTGTGACAGTGTGAGGGAGCTGAAATTACATCAGCAGATATACAGTCAGTAACAAAGGGTGCTGGAGGGAGAGGGGTTACTGAGTGACAGTGTGAGGGAGCTGGATTAACATCAGTAGAGATACAGTAAGTAACACAGGGCGCTGGGGGAGAGGGGTTACTGAGTGACAGTGTGAGGGATATGGATTAACATCAGTAGAGATACAGTCAGTAACACAGGGTGCTGGGGGAGAGGAGTTACTGAGAGACAGTGTGAGGGAGCTGGATTAACATCAGTAGAGATACAGTAAGTAACACAGGGCGCTGGGGGAGAGGAGTTACTGAGTGACAGTGTGAGGGAGCTGGATTAACATCAGTAGAGATACAGTAAGTAACACAGGGCACTAGTGGGAGAGGGGTTACTGAGTGACAGATTGAGGGAGCCTGATTAACATCAGTAGAGATTCAGTCAGTTACACAGGGCGCCGGGGTGAGAGGAGTTACTGAGTGACAGCGTGAGGGAGCTGCATTTACATCACTAGAGATACAGTCAGTAACACAGGGTGCTGAGGGAGAAGGGTTACTGAGTGACAGTGTGAGGGAGCTGGATTATTATCAGTAGAGATACAGTAAGTAACACATGGCGCTGGGGGGAGAGTGTTTACTGAGTGACAGTGTGAGGGAGCTGGATTAAAATCAGTAGAGATACAGTCATTAACACTGGGTGCCTAGAGGGAGAGTGTTTACTGAGTGACAGTGTGAGGGAGCTGGATCAACATCACTAGAGATAACATCAGTAACACAGGGCACTGTGGGAGAAACGTTACTGGCTGACAGTTTGTGTGCGCTGGATTAATATCAGTAGAGATACAGTCAGTAACACAGGTCGCTGGGGGAGAGGGGTTACTTAGTGACAGTGTGCGGGAGCTGGATTAACATCAGTAGATTTTCAGTCAGTAACAATGGGCGCAGGGTGAGTGGGTGTACCGAGTGACAGTTTGAGGGAGCTGGATTAACATCAGTAGAGATTCAGTCAGTAGCAATGGTTGCAGGGTAAGTGGGGTTACTGAGTGACAGCGTGAGGGAGCTGCATTTACATCAGTAGAGATACAGTCAGTAACACAGGGCGCTGGGGGAGAAGGGTTACTGAGTGACAGTTTGAGGGAGCTGGATTAACATCAGTGGAGCTACAATCATTAACAAAGGGTGCTGGGGGGAGATGGGTTACTGAGTGACAGTGTGAGGGAGCTGGATTAACATCAGTAGAGATACAGTCAGTAACACAGGGCGCTGGGGGGAGAGGGGTTACTGAGTGACAGTGTGAGGGAGCTGGATTAACATCAGTAGAGATACAGTCAGTAACACAGGGCGCTGTGGGGAGAGTGTTTACTGAGTGACTCTGAGGGTGTTGGATTAACATCAGTAGAGATACAGTCAGTAACACAGGGCGTGGGGGGGAGAGGGATTACAGAGTGATAGGGTGAGGGAGCTGTATTAACATCAGTAGAGATACAGTCAGTAACACAGAGCGCTGGGGGGAGAGGGGTTACTGAGTGACAGTGTGAGGGAGCTGGATTAACATCAGTAGAGATACAGTCAGTAACAGAGGACACTGGGGGGAGAGGGGTTACTGAGTGACAGTGTGAGGGATCTGGATTAACATCAGTAGAGATACAGTCAGTAACACAGGGCGCTGGGAGGAGAGGGGTTACTGAGTGACAGTGTGAGGGAGCTGGATCAACATCACTAGAGATAACATCAGTAAAACAGGGCACTGTGGGAGAAACGTTACAGGCTGACAGTGTGAGGGAGCTGGATTGACATCAGTAGAGATACAGTCAGTAACACAGGTTGCTGGGTGGAGAGGGGTTACTGAGTGACATTGTGAGGCATCTGGATTAACATCAGTAGAGATACAGTCAGTAACACAGGGCGCTGTGGGGAGAGTGTTTACTGAGTGACTCTGAGGGTGTTGGATTAACATCAGTAGAGATACAGTCAGTAACACATGGCGCGGGGGGGAGAGGGATTACAGAGTGATAGGGTGAGGGAGCTGTATTAACATCAGTAGAGATACAGTCAGTAACACAGAGCGCTGGGGGGAGAGGGGTTACTGAGTGACAGTGTGAGGGAGCTGGATTAACATCAGTAGAGATACAGTCAGTAACAGAGGACACTGGGGGGAGAGGGGTTACTGAGTGACTCTGAGGGTGTAGGATTAACATCAGTAGAGATACAGTCAGTAACACAGGGCGCTGGGGGAGAGGGATTACAGAGTGATAGGGTGAGGGAGCTGTATTAACATCAGTAGAGATACAGTCAGTAACACAGAGCGCTGGGGGGAGAGGGGTTACTGAGTGACAGTGTGAGGGAGCTGGATTAACATCAGTAGAGATACAGTCAGTAACAGAGGACACTGGGGGGAGAGGGGTTACTGAGTGACAGTGTGAGGGATCTGGATTAACATCAGTAGAGATACAGTCAGTAACACAGGGCGCTGGGAGGAGAGGGGTTACTGAGTGACAGTGTGAGGGAGCTGGATTAACATCAGTAGACATACAGTCAGTAACACAGGGCGCTGGGGGGAGAGGGTTTACTGAGTGACAATGTGAGGGAGCTGGATTAACATCAGTAGAGATACAGTCTGTAGCACATGGCACTGGGGGGAGTGGAGTTAATGAGTGACAGTGTGAGGGAGCTGGACTTACATCAGTTGAGATACAGTCAGTAACACAGAGCGCTGGGGGGACATGGGTTACTGAGTGACAGTGTGAGGGTTCTGGACTAAAATCAGTAGAGATACAATCAATCACAGGGTGCTGCGGGGAGATGTGTTACTGAGTGACAGTGTGAGGGAGCTGGATTAACATCAGTAGAGTTAGAGTCAGTAACACAGGGCGCTGCGGGGAGAGGGGTTACTGAGTGACAATGTGCGGGAGCTGGATTAACATCAGTAGAGATACAGTCAGTAACACAGGGTGCCGGGTGGAAAGCGGTTACTGAGTGACAGTGTGATGGAGCTGGATTAACATCAGTAGAGATTCAGTCAGTAACAATGGGCGCAGGGTGAGTGGGGTTACTGCATGTCAGTGAGACGGAGCTGGATAAACATCAGTAGTGATTCAGTCAGTAACAATGGGCCTTGGGGGGAGATGGGTTAAAGAGTGAACGCGTGAGGGAGCTGGATTAACATCAGTAGAGATACAGTCAGTAACCCAGTATGCAGGGGTAGAGGGTTACTGAGTGACAGTGTGAGGTAGCTGGATTCACCTCAGTAGAGATACAGTCAGTAACCCAGTATGCAGGGGTAGAGGGTTACTGAGTGACAGTGTGAGGTAGTTGGATTCACCTCAGTCGAGATACAGTCAGTAACACAGGGCACTGGGGGAGAGGGGTTACTGAGTGACAGTGTGAGGGAGCTGGTTTAACATCAGTAGAGATACAGTCAATAACACAGGGTGCTGGGGGGTGACGGCTTACTGAGTGACAGTGTGAGGGAGCTGGACTAACTTCATTAGAGATACAGTCAGTAACACAGGGCGCTGGGGGGAGAGGGGTTGCTGAGTGAAAATGTGAGGGAGCTGTTTTAACATCAGTAGTGATACAGTCAGTAACACAGTGTGTTGGGGGGAGAGGGGTTACTGAGTGACAGTGTGAGAGAGCTGGATTAACATCAGTAGAGATTCTGTCAGTAGCAATGGTTGCAGGGTAAGTGGGGTTACTGAGTGACAGCGTGAGGGAGCTGCATTAACATCAGTAGAGATACATTCAGTAACACAGGCCGCTGGAGGGAGAGGGGTTACTGAGTGACAGTGTGAGGGAGCTGGATTAACATCAGTAGAGATACAGTAAGTAACACAGGGCACTAGGGGGAGAGGGGTTACTGAGTGACAGATTGAGGGACCCTGATTAACATCAGTAGAGATACAGTCAGTAACACAGGGCGCTGGGGGGAGAGGGGTTACTGAGTGACCGTGTGAGGGAGCTGGATTAACATCAGTAGAGATACAGTCGGTAGCACAAGGCGCTGGTGGGAGAGGGGTTACTGAGTGACAGTGTGAGGGAGATGGACTAACATCAGTAGAGATACAGTCAGAAACACATGGCACTGGGGGGAGAGGGGTTACTGAGTGACAGTGTGAGGGAGCTGGATTAACATCAGTAGAGATACAGTCAGTAACACAGGCCGCTGCGGGGAGACGGGTTACTGAGTGACATTGTGACCGAGCTGGATTAATATCAGTAGTGATACAGTCAGTCACACAGCGCGTTGAGAGAGAGAGGTTACTGAGTGACAGTGTGAGGGAGCTGGATTATTATCAGTAGAAATACAGTAAGTAACACAGGGCTCTAGGGGGAGAGGGGTTACTGAGTGACAGTGTGAGGGAGCTGGATTGACATCAGTAGAGATACAGTCAGTAACACAGGGCGCTGGGGGGGAGAGGGGTTACTGAGTGACAGTGTGAGAGAGCTGGATTAACATCAGTAGAGAAACAGTCTGTAACACAGGTGTTGGGGGAGATGGGTTACTGAGTGACAATGGAATGGAGCTGAATTAATATCAGTAGAGATACAGTCAGTAATACAGGGCGTTGAAGGACAGGGGTTACTGAGTGACAGATTGAGGGAGCCTGATTAACATCAGTAGAGATACAGTAAGTAACACAGGGCTCTAGGGGAAGAGGGGTTACTGAGTGACAGATTGAGGGAGCTGGATTAACATCAGTAGAGATACAGTCAGTTACACAGGGCGCTGGGGTGAGAGGAGTTACTGAGTGACAGTGTGAGGGAGCTGGATTAACATCACTAGAGATACAGTCACTAACAGAGGGCGCTGGGTGTGAGGGGTTACTCAGTGACAGTGTGAAGTAACTGGATTAACATCATTGGGGATACAGTCAGTAAGACAGGTCGCTGGGGGAGAGGGGCTCCTTAGTGACAGTGTGAGGGAGCTGGATTAACATCAGTAGAGATTCAGTCAGTAACAATGGGCGCTGGGTGAGTGGGGTTACTGAGTGACAGTTTGAGGGAACTGCATTAACATCAGTAGAGATTCAGTCAGTAGCAATGGTTGCAGGGTAAGTGGGGTTACTGAGTGACAGCGTGAGGGAGCTGCATTAACAAATGTAGAGATACAGTAGGTAACACAGGGCGCTGGGGGAGAGGGGTTACTGAGTGACAGTTTGAGGGAGCTGGATTAACGTCAGTGGAGCTACAATCATTAACAAAGGGTGCTGGGGGGAGATGGGTTACTGAGTGACAGTGTGTGGGAGCTGGATTAACATCAGTAGAGATACAGTCAGTAACACAGGGCGCTGGGGGGAGAGGGGTTACTGAGTGACAGTGTGAGGGAGCTGGATTAACATCAGTAGAGAAACAATCAGTAACACAGGGCACTGGTTTGAGAGGGTTTACTGAGTGACAGTGTGAGGGAGCTGGATTAACATCAGTAGAGATACATTCAGTAACACATGGCACTGGGAGAGAGAGGTTACTGAGTGACAGTGTGAGGGAGCTGGATTAACATCAGTAGAGATACAGTCAGTAACACAGGGCACTAGGGGGAGAGGGGTTATTGAGTGACAGATTGAGGGAGCCTGATTAACATCAGTAGAGATACTGTCAGTAACACTGGGCACTGGGGGGGAGAGGGGTTACTGAGTGACAGTGTGAGGGATCTGGACTAACATCAGTAGAGATACAGTGAATAACACAGGGTGCTGGGGGTAGATGGGTTACTGAGTGACAGTGTGAGGGAGCTGGACTAACTTCATTAGAGATACAGGCAGTAACACAAGGCGCTGGGGGGAGAGGGGTTGCTGAGTGACAGTGTGAGGGAGCTGGATTAACATCAGTAGAGATACAGGCAGTAACACAGGGTGCTGGGGGAGAGGGGTTACTGAGTGAAACTGCAAGGGAGTTGGATTTACAGCAGTATAGATACAGTCTGTAGCACAAGGTGCTGCGGGGAGCGGGGTTACTGAGTGACTGTGTGAGGGAGCTGGATTATCAACAGTAGAGTTAAAGTCTGTAGCAATTGGCGCTGGGGGGAGATGGGTTACTGTGTGACAGTGTGAGGGAGCTGAACTTACATCAGTAGAGATACAGTCAGTAACAAAGGGTGCTGGGGGGAGAGGGGTTACTGAGTGACAGTGTGAGGGAGCTGGATTAACATCAGTAGAGATACAGTAAGTAACACAGGGCGCTGGGGGAGAGGGGTTACTGAGTGACAGTATGAGGGATCTGGATTAACATCAGTAGAGATACAGTAAGTAACACAGGGCACTAGGAGGAGAGGGGTTACTGAGTGACAGATTGAGGGAGCCTGATTAACATCAGTAGAGATACAGTCAGTTACACAGGGCGCCGGGGTGAGAGGAGTTACTGAGTGACAGTGTGAGGGAGCTGGATTAACATCACTAGAGATACAGTCAGTAACACAGGGTGCTGGGTGAGTGGGGTTACTTAGTGACAGTGTGAGGGAGCTGGATTAACATCAGTAGTGATACAGTCAGTAACACTGTGTGTTGGGGGGAGAGGGGTTACCGAGTGACAGTTTGAGGGAGCTGGATTAACATCAGTAGAGATTCAGTCTGTAGCAATGGTTGCAGGGTACGTGGGGTTACTGAGTGACAGCGTGAGGGAGCTGCATTTACATCAGTAGAGAGACAGTCAGTAACACAGGGTGCTGAGGGAGAAGGGTTACTGAGTGACAGTGTGAGGGAGCTGGATTATTATCAGTAGAGATACAGTAAGTAACACATGGCGCTGGGGGGAGAGTGTTTACTGAGTGACAGTGTGAGGGAGCTGGATTAAAATCAGTAGAGATACAGTCATTAACACTGGGTGCCTAGAGGGAGAGGGTTAGCTGAGTGACTGTGTGAATGAGCTGGATCAACATCACTAGAGATTATATCAGTAACACAGGGCACTGTGGGAGAAACGTTACTGGCTGACAGTTTGTGTGCGCTGGATTAATATCAGTAGAGATTCAGTCAGTAGCAATGGTTGCAGGCTAAGTGGGGTTACTGAGTGACAGCGTGAGGGAGCTGCATTTACATCAGTAGAGATACAGTCAGTAACACTGGGCGCTGGGGGAGAAGGGTTACTGAGTGACATTGTGAGGGAGCTGGATTAACAACTGTAGAGATACAGAAGGTAACACAGGGCGCTGGGGGAGAGGGGTTACTGAGTGACAGATTGCGGGAGCCTGATTAACATCAGTAAAGATACAGTCAGTTACACAGGGCGTTGGGGTGAGAGGAGTTACTGAGTGACAGAGTGAGGGAGCTGGATTAACATCACTAGAGATACAGTCACTAACAGAGGGCGCTGGGTGTGAGGGGTTACTCAGTGACAGTGTGAAGTAACTGGATTAACATCGTTGGGGATACAGTCAGTAAGACAGGTCGCTGGGGGAGAGGGGTTACTTAGTGATAGTGTGCGGGAGCTGGATTAACATCAGTAGAGATTCAGTCAGTAACAATGGGCGCAGGGTAAGTGGGGTTACTGAGTGACAGCGTGAGGGAGCTGCATTTACATCAGTAGAGATACAGTCAGTAACACAGGGTGCTGAGGGAGAAGGGTTACTGAGTGACAGTGTGAGGGAGCTGGATTATTATCAGTAGAGATACAGTAAGTAACACATGGCGCTGGGGGGAGAGTGTTTACTGAGTGACAGTGTGAGGGAGCTGGATTAAAATCAGTAGAGATACAGTCATTAACACTGGGTGCCTAGAGGGAGAGGGTTAGCTGAGTGACTGTGTGAATGAGCTGGATCAACATCACTAGAGATTATATCAGTAACACAGGGCACTGTGGGAGAAACGTTACTGGCTGACAGTTTGTGTGCGCTGGATTAATATCAGTAGAGATACAGTCAGTAACACAGGTCGCTGGGGGAGGGGGGTCACTTAGTGACAGTGTGAGGAAGCTGGATTAACATCAGTAGAGATTCAGTCAGTAACAATGGGCACAGGGTGAGTGGGGTTACCGAGTGACAGTTTGAGGGAGCTTGATTAACATCAGTAGAGATTCAGTCAGTAGCAATGGTTGCAGGCTAAGTGGGGTTACTGAGTGACAGCGTGAGGGAGCTGCATTTACATCAGTAGAGATACAGTCAGTAACACTGGGCGCTGGGGGAGAAGGGTTACTGAGTGACATTGTGAGGGAGCTGGATTAACAACTGTAGAGATACAGAAGGTAACACAGGGCGCTGGGGGAGAGGGGTTACTGAGTGACAGATTGCGGGAGCCTGATTAACATCAGTAAAGATACAGTCAGTTACACAGGGCGTTGGGGTGAGAGGAGTTACTGAGTGACAGAGTGAGGGAGCTGGATTAACATCACTAGAGATACAGTCACTAACAGAGGGCGCTGGGTGTGAGGGGTTACTCAGTGACAGTGTGAAGTAACTGGATTAACATCATTGGGGATACAGTCAGTAAGACAGGTCGCTGGGGGAGAGGGGTTACTTAGTGATAGTGTGCAGGAGCTGGATTAACATCAGTAGAGATTCAGTCAGTAACAATGGGCGCAGGGTAAGTGGGGTTACTGAGTGACAGCGTGAGGGAGCTGCATTTACATCAGTAGAGATACAGTCAGTAACACAGGGCGCTGGGGGAGAAGGGTTACTGAGTGACAGTTTGTGGGAGCTGGATTAACATCAGTAGAGATTCAGTCATTTGCAATGGTTGCAGGGTAAGTGGGGTTACTGAGTGACAATGTGAGGGAGCTGCATTTACATCAGTAGAGATACAGTCAGTAACACAGGGCGCTGGGGGAGAAGGGTTACTGAGTGACAGTTTGAGGGAGCTGGATTAACATCAGTGGAGCTACAATCATTAACAAAGGGTGCTGGGGGGAGATGGGTTACTGAGTGACAGTGTGAGGGAGCTGGATTAACATCAGTAGAGATACAGTCAGTAACACAGGGCGCTGGGGGAGAAGGGTTACTGAGTGACAGTTTGAGGGAGCTGGATTAACATCAGTGGAGCTACAATCATTAACAAAGGGTGCTGGGGGGAGATGGGTTACTGAGTGACAGTGTGAGGGAGCTGGATTAACATCAGTAGAGATACAGTCAGTAACACAGGGCGCTGGGGGGAGAGGGGTTACTGAGTGACAGTGTGAGGGAGCTGGATTAACATCAGTAGAGATACAGTCAGTAACACAGGGCGCTGGGGGGAGAGGGGTTACTGAGTGACAGTGTGAGGGAGCTGGATTAACATCAGTAGAGAAACAATCAGTAACACAGGGCACTGGTTTGAGAGGGTTTACTGAGTGACAGTGTGAGGGAGCTGGATTAACATCAGTAGAGATACAGTCAGTAACACAGGGCACTAGGGGGAGAGGGGTTATTGAGTGACAGATTGAGGGAGCCTGATTAACATCAGTAGAGATACTGTCAGTAACACTGGGCACTGTGGGGGAGAGGGGTTACTGAGTGACAGTGTGAGGGATCTGGACTAACATCAGTAGAGATACAGTGAATAACACAGGGTGCTGGGGGTAGATGGGTTACTGAGTGACAGTGTGAGGGAGCTGGACTAACTTCATTAGAGATACAGGCAGTAACACAGGGCGCTGGGGGGAGGGAGGTTGCTGAGTGACAGTGTGAGGGAGCTGGATTAACATCAGTAGAGATACAGGCAGTAACACAGGGTGCTGGGGGAGAGGGGTTGCTGAGTGAAACTGCAAGGGAGTTGGATTAACAACAGTATAGATACAGTCTGTAGCACAAGGCGCTGCGGGGAGCGGGGTTACTGAGTGACTGTGTGAGGGAGCTGGATTATCATCAGTAGAGTTAAAGTCTGTAGCAATTGGCGCTGGGGGGAGAGGGGTTACTGTGTGACAGTGTGAGGGAGCTGAAATTACATCAGCAGAGATACAGTCAGTAACAAAGGGTGCTGGAGGGAGAGGGGTTACTGAGTGACAGTGTGAGGGAGCTGGATTAACATCAGTAGAGATACAGTAAGTAACACAGGGCGCTGGGGGAGAGGGGTTACTGAGTGACAGTGTGAGGGATATGGATTAACATCAGTAGAGATACAGTAAGTAACACAGGGCACTAGTGGGAGAGGGGTTACTGAGTGACAGATTGAGGGAGCCTGATTAACATCAGTAGAGATTCAGTCAGTTACACAGGGCGCCGGGGTGAGAGGAGTTACTGAGTGACAGCGTGAGGGAGCTGCATTTACATCACTAGAGATACAGTCAGTAACACAGGGTGCTGAGGGAGAAGGGTTACTGAGTGACAGTGTGAGGGAGCTGGATTATTATCAGTAGAGATACAGTAAGTAACACATGGCGCTGGGGGGAGAGTGTTTACTGAGTGACAGTGTGAGGGAGCTGGATTAAAATCAGTAGAGATACAGTCATTAACACTGGGTGCCTAGAGGGAGAGTGTTTACTGAGTGACAGTGTGAGGGAGCTGGATCAACATCACTAGAGATAACATCAGTAACACAGGGCACTGTGGGAGAAACGTTACTGGCTGACAGTTTGTGTGCGCTGGATTAATATCAGTAGAGATACAGTCAGTAACACAGGTCGCTGGGGGAGAGGGGTTACTTAGTGACAGTGTGCGGGAGCTGGATTAACATCAGTAGATTTTCAGTCAGTAACAATGGGCGCAGGGTGAGTGGGTGTACCGAGTGACAGTTTGAGGGAGCTGGATTAACATCAGTAGAGATTCAGTCAGTAGCAATGGTTGCAGGGTAAGTGGGGTTACTGAGTGACAGCGTGAGGGAGCTGCATTTACATCAGTAGAGATACAGTCAGTAACACAGGGCGCTGAGGGAGAAGGGTTACTGAGTGACAGTGTGAGGGAGCTGGATTAACATCAGTAGAGAAACAGTCAGTAACACAGGGCGCTGGGGTAGAGGGGTTACTGAGTGACAGTGTGAGGGAGCTGGATCAACATCACTAGAGATAACATCAGTAACACAGGGCACTGTGGGAGAAACGTTACTGGCTGACAGTTTGTGTGCGCTGGATTAACATCAGTAGAGATAAAGTCAGTAACACAGGTCACTGGGGGAGAGGGGTTACTTAGTGACATTGTGAGGAAGCTGGATTAACAACTGTAGAGATACAGTAGGTAACACAGGGCGCTGGGGGAGAGGGGTTACTGAGTGACAGTGTGAGGGAGCTGGATTAACATCAGTAGAGATACAGTCAGTAACACAGGGTGCTGGGGGAGAAGGGTTACTGAGTGACATTGTGAGGGAGCTGGATTAACAACTGTAGAGATACAGTAGGTAACACAGGGCGCTGGGGGAGAGGGGTTACTGAGTGACAGTGTGAGGGAGCTGGATTAACATCAGTAGTGATACAGTCAGTCACACAGGGCGTTGGGACAGAGAGGTTACTGAGTGACAGTGTGAGGGAGCTGGATTAAAATCAATAGAGATACAGTAAGTAACACAGGGCGCTGGGGGAGAGGGGTTACTGAGTGACAGATTGAGGGAGCCTGATTAACATCAGTAGAGATACAGTAAGTAACACAGGGCACTAGGGGGAGAGGGGTTACTGAGTGACAGATTGAGGGAGCCTGGTTAACATCAGTAGAGATACAGTCAGTTACACAGGGCGTTGGGGTGAGAGGAGTTACTGAGTGACAGTGTGAGGGAGCTGGATTAACATCACTAGAGATACAGTCACTAACAGAGGGCGCTGGGTATGAGGGGTTACTCAGTGACAGTGTGAAGTAACTGGATTAACATCATTGGGGATACAGTCAGTAACACAGGTCGCTGGGGGAGAGGGGTTACTTAGTGACAGTGTGCGGGAGCTGGATTAACATCAGTAGAGATTCAGTCAGTAACAATGGGTGCAGGGTGAGTGGGGTTACCGAGTGACAGTTTGAGGGAGCTGGATTAACATCAATAGAGATTCAGTCAGTAGCAATGGTTGCAGGGTAAGTGGGGTTACTGAGTGACAGCATGAGGGAGCTGCATTTACATCAGCAGAGATACAGTCAGTAACACAGGGCGCTGCGGGAGAAGGGTTACTGAGTGACAGTGTGAGGGAGCTGGATTAACAACTGTATAGATACAGTCAGTAACACAGGGTGCTGGGGGAAAGGGGTTACTGAGTGACAGTGTGAGGGAGCTGGATTAACATTAGTAGTGATAACGTCAGTAAAACCGGGCTCTTGGAGAGAGAGGTTACTGAGTGACAGTGTGAGGGATCTGGATTAACATCAGTAGAGATACAGTCAGTAACACAGGGTGCTGGGAGAGAGAGGTTGCTGAGTGACAGTGTGAGGGATCTGGATTAACTTCAGTAGAGATACAGTCAAGTAACACAGGTTGCTGGGGGGAGAGAGGTTACTTAGTGACAGATTGAGGGAGCCTGATTAACATCAGTAGAGATACAGTCAGTTACACAGGGCGCTGGGGGGAGAGGGGTTACTGAGTGACAGTGTGAGGGAGCTGGATTAACATCACTAGAGATACAGTCACTAACAGAGTGCGCTGGGGGGTGAGGGGTTACTCAGTGACAGTGTGAAGTAACTGGATTATCTTCAGTAGGGATACAGTCAGTAACACAGGGCGCTGGGGGTGAGGGGTTACTTAGTGACAGTGTGAGGGAGCTGGATTAACATCAGTGGAGATACAATCAATAACACAAGGCGCTGGGGGGATAGGGCTTACTGTGTGACAGTTTGCGGGTACTGGATTAACATCAATTGAGATACAGTCATTATCACAGGGCGCTGGGCGAGAGGGGTTACTGAGTGACAGTGTGAGGGAGCTGGACTAACATCAGTAGAGATACTGTCAGTAACACAGGGCGTTGGGGGGAGAGGGGTTACTGAGTGACAGTGTGAGGGAGCTGGACTAACATCAGTAGAGATACTGTCAGTAACACAGGGCGTTGGGGGGAGATGGGATTCTGAGTGAAATTCTGAGGGAGCTGGATTATTATCAGTAGAGATACAGTCAGTAACACAGGGCGCTGGGGGGAGAGGGGTTACTGAGTGACAGTTTGAGGCAGCTGGACTAACATCAGTAGAGATACAGTCAATAGCACAGGGCGCTGGGGGGAGGGGGGTTACTGTGTGGCATTGTGAGGGAGCTGGATTAACTTCACTAGAGATACAGTCAGTAGCATTGCAGGAGCACGGTTACTCAGTGACTGATAAGAGATTGCGGTGGAAACGAAACCATTTCAATGAAGGAAATTATGGAAGGTAAAGACTTTTCTTTTAAACTCAACAAATGAACGTTTTGCCTACAATTGTTCCTGTTTCACTTTCAGCCCTGTGCCCCACCCACTCCCTTTCTCTCCACTCCTTTCTCCCTCCCTCTTCCCCTCTGGAGTCTGATACACCTGTACTGACAGCCTCGAGATTCACTTTCCGTTCATCAGCATTCCCGGGAAATGCCACTCTCAGGCCGTTGTGGGAATTCTCCCGTCTGGGAGACAAGGTATAAGAGCAGGAGGAGAATGGAGCTTTGTCGAGACCCGGGCAAGAGCTGAGGAGGAGAACAGGAGCAACACTCGTTTGGGGATCGAAGGTAACGAGTGGGAGCAGCTCTCTCAGGGGCTGGGTGGAAGTGGTGGGGACCACCTGTGATTTAAAAGGGGCGCGAGGTGGTCGGGCGGTTTTCTTTACCCACTTAGGGATGTCGACGGAGCACTCATCTGTTGTTTTATTCTCTCTCTCTCTCTCTCTCTCTCTCTCTCTCTCCTCCGCGATTTCGCAGAGTGGCGGACAATGGCGGCCACCCCTACCAGCGTCGCCCTCCTCATCATTGCCTCTTGCCTGGCCCCATCCCTGGGGTCGGATGGGACGACTAGATTGCCAGAGCGGGATGGGTGCCAGCTGTCGCGCTACGCTCCCCTCCCCCACTCCGAGCTCCGGCTCTTTGAGAAGCTCCACCGACATCTGGTGAGACTGAGAACTTTTTTTCCATGGTGGGGGAGGGGAGGGGTTGCGTGTTGCCAAGCTACTTTGGTGGACCGGGTCAGCGGGGGGGTGGGTGAGTGGGGCGGTGGTGGGGCACGCAGGGTGATCTCAGTCGGTCAGGGGGTCACTCCAGAGTCAAAAAGGGGTCGCTCTGGGAATGTGTGGTCACCCCAAAGTGGTCAGGGTTAGCGCTGGGTTTACAGGAGTCATTTTAAGGGTCAGGGTTCACTCTGGGCTTGTCGCGGGAGGGGGGAGGTGGGTGGGGGGCGGTGCGATCACTCTGAGCATCAGGGTTCATCCGGGGTTTAGAGGAGCCAGCCTGAGGGTCAGGGGTCACTCTGGGCTTTGGGGGGTCAGTCTGAGGATCGGGGGTGGGGGGGGGGGGGTCACCCTGAGTTTAGAGGGTCAATTTGAGTCTCATTGGTCGCTCTGGGCTTGTGGGGGTCAGTCTGAGGATCAGGGGGGTTGGGTCTGGTTTGGAAGGTCAATTTGAGGGTCAAGGGTCATTCTGGATTTGTGGGTAGTCAGCCTGAGGGTCAGGAGTCACACTGGGTTTGCTGCAGTCAATCTGAGGGTCAGGGGTCGCTCTGGGAAGCTCTAGGTTGGTGGGGTCACTCTGGGTTCAGGGGTCACCCCATGCTGACCCCGGGTTGCTGCTGGTGGTTCTTCTTCGGTGTTGCTCTGGATGGTCACAGTTCAAGGCAAGCGGGGGTGGAGTTGGTGGGGGGGGGCAGGGCGGGGGGGTTGGTCGCACAGTGGGGTGGCGAGGGGTCGTCCTGGAGGTCAGGGGTCAAGACGTGCCGTGTCGCTAACGTGCACCATATGAATCCACAGGGGTCGAGTCTGGAATCTAGGCACAGGCGGGTCCTGGTATCGTCCGAGCAGCTGAGGAGACTGGAGGTGAGACACCGGGAGCGGGCGGAGGGGAGAGAGAGAGACAGAGATTTACCCTGACCAGAGGCCCCCGCACCTTCCCCCTCAGTAAGAGTCCCTCACAAGATGGCAGTTATACTGCGAACCTTCAAGCAGGTCGAGGTCCCGATGTACCTCAGGGAATTCACGTGTTCCCCCCCCCCCCACCCACCCCAAGCTCGCCAAGGGTGCCATGCCCTCCTCACACCCCGCCCCGCCATTTCCGTCAGCTGCAGTTATAGCTGTTCGAACATGTGGGGCGTCACCGGACCAAAGCACCGCAGCAAGCACAGGCCGGTCACCGCTCGCAAGCTGCAGTATAACTGCAGGTGAGGTTTCCTTTCACCAGCTGCTTCAGAGTGGGCGATCACTTCCAAGCCATGCCATTGACGGTGCCCTTTAACCTCTGACACAGTAGGGAGAACAGGGGTGCTGCCCCTGGCAATGATGGCATTGGATCCAAATATAGAGGCTAACTATAGTGTTGCGGGGTTGGGGGGGGGGGGGAGCTCAAATGGTGGTCAGCTAGAGGCTAATTGCTCTCAGGTATATCCTGTGTGAATAGGTCTGCTGGAGATTAACTGTATTCAGGGATATCCCATGTGCAGAGGTCAGACAGAGATTAATTATTCTCAGGGATACCCTGCTTATTGAGATCAGCTAGAGGCTAATTGCGGACAGGAATATTCCATATACAGAGGTCAGCTAGAGCTGAATTGCTGATAGGACATCCTGTGTGCAGAGGTCAGCTAGAAATTGATTGCCCCTAGGACCATCCTATGAACAGATGTCAGCTGGAGAATAATAGTTCTTAGGATCACCATGTGTACAGAGGTCAGCTAGAGAATAATTGCTCTTAGGTACATCCTGATTAAAGAGGTCAGTTGGAGGCTAATTGCTCTAAGCAATGTTCTGTGTACAGAAGTCAGATGGAGATTAATTTCTCTTAGGAACATCCTGGCTAAAGAGTTGAGCTAGAGAATAATCGTTCTTGGGAACGGACTGTGTACTGAGGTCAGCTAGAGGTTAATTGCCCAGAGGAACATGCTGTGTACAGAGGTCAGCTGGTGGTGGGGTGGGGGCGGGGGGTGGACACTAATTGTTCTTAGCAATGTCTTGTGTACAAAGGTCAGCTAGAGAGTAATCGCACTTAGAAAAATTTGGGTACAGAGGTCACTGCTAATACTAGTACATGTGACAACTTCTCATTCCATGCACTGGAAGTATCATTGTGTTTATAGTGAAGGGGAACTGGGGCAAATTGTGAGTCCCTCATGGAGAGATGCATGGCTCGGGGTCTCACACTCAATTCTCACCTAACTTTCACTCAGGTCCCCGAGAGGCTTCTCCTAGTGAAGGCTGAGTTTAACCTCTTCATCCAGATGATGCAGAAACTGGAGGCGTTGGAAAATCCCAGGGCGAGAGAGCTGACAGAGGAAGTGCTGCAAGCCCTGTACCAGATGTGGAGGAACATAAGCAAATGTGTAAGTACCGGGGTCGGGGCTTGCGAATCCGGGTGCTGGATCATGTGTCAGACACCAGAGGGCAGCAGATCATCTCATTCACAAAAGTGTGAGTGAGAGAAAGAGAGAGAGAGGTTTCTGAATGAGACACTGAGGGATTGTGGAGAGAGATTTATATCACTCCCTCTCCATCTCTTCCTCTATCACTCATTCCCTGTCATCCTCTCTCTCCTCTCTCTACCTATGTCTCACTCTCTCTTTCAGTTTCTGTCTGGCTTTTCCAAACGCTTTCTCTCTCTCTCTCTGTATCCCTCTCTCTGTTTCCCTTTCTCTCTCTCCCTACTCTCTTTCGCTCCAATAAAGAAAATATCATTATTTTCCCACTATTACTGTGGGATACTGTGAAGCAGGCTTGTGGGGGCTGTGTGTGTATGTTGTGTGTGTGTATGTTGTATGTGTCTATGTTGTGTGTATGTGTGTGTGTGTGTATGTGTGCGTGTGTGTTGGTGTGTGACTAAATTAATTAAACTGAAGACAGTTAGACTGCAAGGTTTAAACCATTAAATGGTTTAGATGTAAAAGCAGGTTTTGAAGCGGAGATGGATAAGCTATGATGGGATTCCAGTAGATAAAGCATAGATAGGAATTTGCATTAGGAAATAAATGAGATGCGAATTTTTAGCTGTTGAATTTCAAAGAGAGAAAAAAGGAAGTTTTACAACTGGCAAAGATTGTAATTAAATAAAGCAAAGTTATTAAGTTTATTTTTCCTGAAAATAGTGGCCATAAAGATGACATGAAAGATTTTTATATTCTGGGAAAGGTAACTTCTAATGAAAGTTAAGAATGATGGGTTTAAGGAAGAAAGAGAAAATAACATATTTAATGAAAGATTGAAAGCTGTATGGGGGTGTGGCCATGTGATCTTGAACAGTGAGCTATGCAAAGGCAGTCCTGTAAAGTAGTCACACCAGAAAAGTGCCCTTGTCCCAGAAAGCAAGCTTTTGTTCCAAACCTTGGATTTCCATGGTTGAGTGGGAGGTAGAGAGAAGCTTGTGAAATACCTCCCCAGTGGCCACAGTGGGTGCCTTGCAGTAATATTACTGGATGTTTTATGGATTAAGAATCCTTGTGAGTCTAGCTAATTAGAAATATTTTAGGAGACGTTATAAAACTAAATTTAACTGTGTAACTGTAATCTTGTGTGTTTAAATTGTCCTTTCTTTTAATAATAAATGTTTTAATTCAATACTTAAAATCTCCAAAAGTGGTAATGGAATCTTTACTTATGACTTCTGTAAACCTACTGTCTCGTAATAAAATATAAATTACAAATCGTTGTGATAGCTTGGCCAAGGTTCCCCTTGGGACTTGGTCAGCCCAGTAGTTAACAGCTGCCACGTCATAACATTTCGTTTCTCTCCATCTTTGTGGCTCTCCCATTTTCACTTTCCCTCTGTCTGCCTCTGTGTCTCTCTCTCGCTCTCTCTCTGTCTCTCTCTTTCTCCCCCTCTCTCCATCTCTCTCTCTCTCTCTGTGTCTCTCTGTCTGTCTGTCTGTGTCTCTCCTCTCTCTCTGTCTCTTTCTCTCTCGCTCTCTCTCTCCCTTTCTCCATCTCTCTCTCTGTTTCTCTGTCCCTCTCTCCATTTCTCTCCTCTCTCTCCCTCTCTCTTTCTCCCCCTCTCTCCATCTCTGTCTCTCTGTGTCTCTCTCTCTGTCTGTGTCTCTCCTCTCTCTCTGTCTCTTCCTCTCTCACTCTCTCTCTCCCTTTCTCCATCTCCATCTCTGTCTCTCTCTCCCTCTCTCCATCTTTCTCTCTCCTTCTCTTTGTCTGTCTATCTGTGTCTCTCTCTGCTACTCTCCCTCTCTCCATCTCTCTCTGTGTCTCACTATCTGTCTGTCTGTGTCTCTCCTCTCTCTCTTTCTCTCTTACTCTCTCTCTCCCTTTTTCCATCTCCATCTCTGTTTCTCTCTCTCTCTTTCTCTCTGTCTCTGTCTCTCTCTCTCTCTCTCTGTATCTCTCTCCCTCTTTCTTTCTCTCTGTCTCTCTCTCTCTCTCTCTCAGCTTTTCATTTTCTCTGACTGGTTTAATTATATTTTGCAGATTCCAG
Source organism: Carcharodon carcharias (assembly GCF_017639515.1). Classification (NCBI taxonomy): domain Eukaryota; kingdom Metazoa; phylum Chordata; class Chondrichthyes; order Lamniformes; family Lamnidae; genus Carcharodon; species Carcharodon carcharias. The sequence continues at coordinate 4,140,042 of NC_054501.1, forward strand.
AAACTATGGAGGACCAAACAAACTATTCCAAACAGCTCAACAAATTCCTATGGAATCTCGAGCGGACTGAAAAATCAGTGAGTATGAAACGTTAACCCACAGCGCGGTGCTCCCTCAGCACTGACCCTCCAACAGTGCGGCGGTCCCTCAGCACTGACCCTCTGACAGTGCAGATCTCCTTCAGCACTGACCCTCCCACAGTGCGGCGCTCCCTCAGCACTGACCCTCCGACAGTGCGGCACTCCCTCAGCACTGACCCTCCGACAGTGCGGCGCTCCCTCAGCACTGACCCTCCGACAGTGCGGCGCTCCCTCAGCACTGACCCTCCGACAGTGCGGCGCTCCCTCAGCACTGACCCTCCGACAGTGCGGCGCTCCCTCAGCACTGACCCTCCCACAGTGCGGCGCTCCCTCAGCACTGACCCTCCGACAGTGCGGCGCTCCCTCAGCACTGACCCTCCCACAGTGCGGCGCTCCCTCAGCACTGATCCTCCGACAGTGCGGCGCTCCCTCAGCACTGACCCTCAACAGTGCAGCGCTCCCTCAGCACTGACCCTCCGACAGTGCGGCGCTCCCTCAGCACTGACACTCCGACAGTGCGGCGCTCCCTCAGCACTGACCCTCCGACAGTGCAGCACTCCCTCAGCACTGACCCTCCGACAGCGTGGCTCTCCCTCAGCACTGACCCTCCGACAGTGCAGCACTCCCTCAGCACTGACCCTCCCACAGTGCGGCGCTCCCTCAGCACTGACCCTCCGACAGTGCGGCGCTCCCTCAGCACTGACCCTCCGACAGCGTGGCTCTCCCTCAGTGCTGTCACTGGGAGAGGAGGCCGGGGTGGGGGGGGGGCGGGGTGCGAGGTGGGGGTGGCATGAGGCACGATTCTGCATCTTGGGGCTCCAGTCTCTAGAGCGGCAGCTCAATCCAGCCTCACTAGGCCCATGGATCATGAGGCGTTCCAAGTGGTTTCGCTGTGATGACTGTTCAGGGGGGACAGAGCTCACTGCCCTCGGCAACACTCCGTTCACCTCTGAACTTTGCTCCCCCCCCCCCCACAGGTTAACACCAATTCTGCCAAGGGGATGATAGTGTCCGACCTCTTCCTGCTCCTGAATGAACACGTTCGCTGCCTCGTCCGAGGAAGGTCTTGCTGAAATGCTACAATCTCAACCTCCCGAAGCCATTCACACCCCTTAGCCCCCCCACCGCCGCCGACACTCTGTTTTTACTGCTGACATATTTATATTTCAACTTATGGCCGTTGGTGCAGAAGTTTGAGTTCCTTTCGGCCCTGAACGTTTTATCACTGGCTTTGTGGTAATCCAGCGGCCTAGTGATAGAGGCCGAGTCATCCAGGGCCTAGCGAAGCCTGAGTGATCGAGCAGCCTCATGATCCTTGGGCCTAGTGATCTAGCCAGCTGTGTGATCTAAGGATCTTTTGACCCACGGCTCTGGTGATCTCAAGGCCTATGGTGACCCAGGGGCTTTGTGATCCGTTGGTGGTGGGGAGGGCGGTTAGTGATCCAGGGGCCTAGAAATCCAGTGCCCTAGAGGTCCAGGGGCCGAGTGATCCAGTGGCCTCGTGATCCAGTGGCTCCCAGTGATCCAGAGGCCTAGTGTGGGCCTGGTGGTCCAGGGACCTCGGGGTCCAGAAACCTGACAATGGGCCAAGTGATCCAGCGACCCCCCCCGGTAGAGGCCAACAGTGACCCAGAGGCTTGGAACGATCCAGGGCCTCGTGATCCAGTGCAGCGGGGGAGGGGGGCTGCGGTGGGGGAGACGGGTGGAGAGGGACATTGGAGCGATAAGCAGGCCATTGGATGGTTGAAGAAGTCATCAGTTTTATATATAAGTTTTCATGTCCACATTACTAATGGGAATATGCCATGTAAACGTGTCACGCTGTAATTACACCCACCAACCACTGGGGGCAGTGTAGTTCGTTCTGAGGGATATTGAAAGCAGAGAGAGGGCTGCAGGTCAAAAATGGAGAATAATTTAACTTAAGTGTTTTTATATTTAAATTAGTTTAACTTATTGCAGTGAGAATATCTTCTTGTTAACCTATGCAAATGTTTTATGTGAGTTTGTATACAATTCAATAAAGGTAATGCCAATTTTTTTCACATTTTTGCGGCTGAATTTCCAAATTGTAAGATATCTCGGGGAAAAAAGGTCGGTTTTAAGGAGCGTCTTGAAGAAGGGGAAAGTGAGAGAGAGAGAGAGAGAGAGAGAGGGAGGGAGGTAGAGAGGTTTAAGGAGGGAGTTCCAGAGCTCAGGGCCACCCCCCCACAAGCAGCTGAAGGCCCAGCCACCAATGGTGGAGCGATGGGAACCGGGGGGAGGCTCAAAAGGCCGGAATTGGAACAGAAATTTCGGAGGGTTCTAGAGGGCTACAGAGATAGGGAAGGTTGTAAGGGCTGGAGGAGGTTACAGAGATAGGGAGGGGTGTAGGGCTGGAGGAGGTTACAGAGATAGGGAGGGTTGTAGGGGCTGGAGGAGGTTACAGAGATAGGGAGGGGTGTAGGGCTGGAGGAGGTTACAGAGATAGGGAGGGGTGTATGGTGCTGGAGGAGGTTACAGAGATAGGGATTGTTGTAAGGGCTGGAGGAGGTTACAGAGATAGGGAGGGTTGTAGAGGCTGGAGGAGGTATCAGAAATAGGGAGGGGTGTAGGGGCTGAAGGAAGTTACTGAGATAGGGAGGTTTGTAGGGACTGGAGGAGGTTACAGAGATAGGGAGCGGTGTATGGGGCTGGAGGAGGTTACAGAGATAGGGAGGTTGTCGGGTCTGGAGGAGTTTTACAGAGATAGGGATTGTTGTAGGGGCTGGAGGAGGTTACAGAGATAGGGAGGGTTGAAGGGGCTGGAGGAGGTCACAGAGATAGGGAGTGTAGTAGGGGCTGGAGGAGGTAACAGAGCTAGGGAGGTTTGTAGGGCTGGAGTAGGTTACAGAGGTAGGGAGCATTGTAGGGGCTGGAGGAGGTGACAGAGATAGGGAGGTTTGTAGGGACTGGAAGAGGGTACAGAGATAGGGAGGGTTGTAGGGGCTGGAGGAGGTTACAGAGATAGGGAGGGTTGTAGGGGCTGGGGGAGGTTACAGAGATAGGGAGGTTTATAGGGGCTGGAGTAGGTTACAGAGATAGGGAGGGTTGTAGGTGCTGGAGCATGTTACAGAGGTAGGGAGTGATGTTGGGGCTGGAGGAGGTTACAGAGATAGTGAGCGGTGTAGGAGCTGGAGGAGGTTACAGAGATAGGGAGATTGTAGTGGCTGAGGAGTTTACAGAGATAGGGAGGGGTGTAGGGGCTGGAGGAGGTTACAGAGATAGGGAGGGGTAGGGGCAGGAGGAGGTTACAGAGATGGGAGGATTGTAGTGGCTGGAGGAGGTTACAGAGACAGGGAGGGTTGAAGGGGCTGGAAGAGGTCTCAGATATAAGTAGGGTTGTAGGGGCTGGAGGAGGTTACAGAGATAGGGAGGGTTGTAAGGTGTGAAGGAGTTTACATAGATAGGGAGGGGTATAGGGGCTGGTGGAGGTTACCGAGGTAGGGAGAAGTGTAGGGGCTCAAGGAGGTTACAGAGATAGGGAGGGATGTAGGGTCTGGAGGACGTACAAGGGGTAGGGAGGGTTGTAGGGGCTGGAGGAGGTTACAGAGTTAAGGAGGGTTGTAGGGGCTGGAGGAGGTTACAGAGATAAGGAGGGTTGTAGGGGCTGGAGGAGGTTACAGAGATAGGGAGCGGTGTGGGGCTGGGGAGGTTACAGAGACAGGGAGTGTTGTAGGGGTTGGAAGAGGTTACAGAGACAGGGAGGGTGTAGGGGCTGGAGGAGGTTACAGAGATAGGGCGGGGTAGGGGCAGGAGGAGGTTACAGAGATGGGAGGATTGTAGTGGCTGGAGGAGTTTACAGAGATAGGGAGGGGTGTAGGGGCTGGAGGAGGTTACAGAGGTAGGGAGCGTTGTAAGGGCTGGAGGAGGTTACAGAGATAGGGAGGGTTGTAGGGGCTGGAGGAGGTTACAGAGACAGGGAGGGTTGTAGGGGCTGGAAGAGGTCTCAGAGATAGGGAGGGTTGTAGGGGCTGGAGGAGGTTACAGAGATAGGGAGGGTTGTAGGGGGTGAAGGAGTTTACAGAGATAGGGAGGAGTATAGGGTCTGGTGGAGGTTACCGAGGTAGGGAGAAGTGTAGGGGCTCAAGGAGGTTACAGAGATATGGAGGGGTGTAGGGTCTGGAGGACGTTACAGGGGTAGGGAGGGTTGTAGGGGCTGGAGGAGGTTACAGAGATAGGGAGGGTTGTAGGGGCTGGAGGAGGTTACAGAGATAGGGAGGGTTGTAGGGGCTGGAGGAGGTTACAGAGATAGGGAGGGTTGTAGGGGCTGGAGGAGGTTACAGAGATAGGGAGGTTTATAGGGGCTGGAGTAGGTTACAGAGATAGGGAGGGTTGTAGGTGCTGGAGCATGTTACAGAGGTAGGGAGGGATGTTGGGGCTGGAGGAGGTTACAGAGATAGTGAGCGGTGTAGGAGCTGGAGGAGGTTACAGAGATAGGGAGGCTTGTAGGGGCTGGAGGATGTTTCAAAGATAGGGAGGGTTGTAGGGACTGGACTAGTTCACAGAGATAGGGAGGTTTGTTGAGACTGGAGGAGGTTACAGAGATAGCGAGGTGTGTAGGGGCTGGAGGGGGTTAAAGAGATAGGGAGGGTTGTAGGGGCTGAAGGAAGTTACACAGATATTGAGGGTAGTAGGGGCTGGTGGAGGTTACAGAGATAGGGAGGGATGCAGGATCTGGAGGAGGTTACAGAGTGAGCGAGGGGTGTATGGGGCTGGAGGAGGTTACAGAGATAGGGAGGATGTCGGGTCTGGAGGAGGTTACAGAGAATAGGGAGGGTTGTAGGGGCTGGAAGAGGTGACAGAGATAGGGAGGGTTGTAGGGGGCTGGAAGACGTTACAGAAATAGGGAGAGTTGTAGGGGCTGGAGGAGGTTATAGAGATAAGGAGGGGTGTAGGGGCTGGAGGAGGTTACAGAGATAGGGAGGTTTGTAGGGGCTGGAGTAGGTTACAGAGATAGGGAGGTTTGTAGTATCTGGAGGAGGTTACAGAGAGAGGGAGGGATGTATGGAGCTGGAGGAGGTTACAGATTTAGGGAGGTTGTCGGGTCTGGAGGAGGTTTACAGAGATAGGGATTGTTGTGGGCTTGGAGGAGGTTACAGAGATAGGGAGGGTTGTAGAGGCTAGAGGAGGTATCACAGATAGGGAGGGGTGTCAGGGCTGAAGGAGGTTACAGAGATAGGGAAGGTTGTAGGGAATGGAGGAGGTTACAGAGATAGGGAGGGATTTAGCGGCTGAAGGAGGTTACAGAGATAGGGAGGGTTGTAGGGGCTGGAGGAGGTTACAGAGATAGGGAGGTTTATAGGGGCTGGAGTAGGTTACAGAGATAGGGAGGGGTGCAGGAGCTGGAGGAGATTACAGAGATAGGGAGGGTTGTAGGGGCTGAATGAGGTTGCAGAGATAGGGAGGGGTGAAGGGGCTGGAGGAGGCTGCAGAGATATTGAGGGTTGTAGAGGCTTGTGGAGGTTAAAGAGATAGGGAGTGTTGTAGGGGCTGGAGGAGGGTACAGAGATAGGGAGGGGTGTAGCGGCTGAAAGAGGTTACAGATATAGGGAGGGTTGAAGGGGCTGGAGGAGGTCACAGAGATGGGATGGTTGTAGGGGCTGGAGGAGGTTACAGAGATAGGGAGTGTAGTAGGGGCTGGAGGAGGTTACAGAGATAGGGAGGTTTGTACGGCCGGAGTTGGTTACAGAAGTAGGGAGCGTTGTAGGGGCTGGAGGAGGTTACAGCGATAGGGAGGGTAGTAGGTGCTGGAGGAGGTTACAGAGGTAGGGAGGTTTGTAGGGGCTGGAGGAGGTTACAGAGATAGGGAGGTTTATAGGGGCTGGAGTAGGTTACAGAGATAGGGAGGGTTGTAGGAGCTGGAGGAGTTTACAGAGATAAGGAGGGTTGTAGGGGCTGAAGGAGGTTACAGAGATAGGGAGAGGTGAAGGTTCTGGAGGAGGTTGCAGAGATATTGAGGGTTGTAGAGGCTGGTGGAGGTTACAGAGATAGGGAGCGGTGTAGGGGCTGGAGTATGTTATAGAGACAGGGAGGGTTGTAGGGGTTGGAAGAGGTTACAGAGATAGGGAGGGTGTAGGGGCGGGAGGAGGTTACAGATATAGGGAGGGTTGTAGGGGCGGGAGGAGGTTACAGAGATATGGAGGGTTGTAGGGGGCTGGAGGAGATTACAAAGATAGAGAGGGGTGTAGGGGCTGGAGGAGGTTACAGAGATAGGGAAGGTTGAAAGGGCTGGAGGAGGTTACAGAGATAGGGAGGGTTGTAGGGGCTGGAGGAGGTTACAGTGATAGGGAGGGTTGTAGGGGCTGGAGGAGATTACAGAGATAGGGAGGGGTGTAGGGGCTGGAGGAGGTTACAGAGATAGGGAGGGTTGTAGGGGCTGGAGGAGGTTACAGTGATAGGGAGGGTTGTAGGGGCTGGAGGAGGTTACAGAGATAGGGAGGGGTGTAGGGGCTGGCGGAGGTTACAGAGATAGGGAGGGGTGAAGGGGCTAGAGGAGGTTACAGAGATATTGAGGGTTGTAGAGGCAGGTGCAGGTTACAGAGATAGGGAGGGTTGTAGGATCTGGAGGAGGTTACAGAGATAGGGCGGGTTGTAGAGGCTGGAGGAGGTATCAGAAATAGGGAGGGGTGTAGGGGCTGAAGGAAGTTACAGAGATAGGGAGGTTTGTAGGGACTGGAGGAGGTTACAGAGATAGGGAGCGGTGTATGGGGCTGGAAGAGGTTACAGAGATAGGGAGTGTTGTAGGGGCTGGAGGAGGTTACAGAGATAGGGAGCGGTGTATGGGGCTGGAGTAGGTTACAGAGATAGGGAGGTTGTCGGGTCTGGAGGAGTTTTACAGAGATAGGGATTGTTGTAGGGGCTGGAGGAGGTTACAGAGATAGGGAGGGGTGTAGCGGCTGAAAGAGGTTACAGATATAGGGAGGGTTGAAGGGGCTGGAGGAGGTCACAGAGATGGGATGGTTGTAGGGGCTGGAGGAGGTTACAGAGATAGGGAGTGTAGTAGGGGCTGGAGGAGGTAACAGAGATAGGGAGGTTTGTAGGGCTGGAGTAGGTTACAGAGGTAGGGAGCATTGTAGGGGCTGGAGGAGGTGACAGAGATAGGGAGGTTTGTAGGGACTGGAAGAGGTTACAGAGATAGGGAGGGGTGTAGGGGCTGGAGGAAGTTACAGAGATAGGGAGGGTTGTAGGGGCTGGAGGGGGTTACAGAGATAGGGAGTGTTGTAGGGGCTGAAGGAGGTTACACAGATATTGAGGGTTGTAGGGGCTGGAGGAGATTACAGAGATAGTGAGGGTTGTAGGGGCTGAAGGAGGAAACAGAGAAAGGGAGGGGTGTAGGAGCTGGAGGAGGTTACAGAGATAGGGAGGGTTGTAGGAGCTGAAGGAGGTTACAGAGATAGGGAGCGGTGTAGGGGCTGGAGTATGTTATAGAGACAGGGAGTGTTGTAGGGGTTGGAAGAGGTTACAGAGATAGGGAGGGTGTAGGGGCTGGAGGAGTTTACAGAGATAGGGAGGGGTGTAGGGGCTGGAGGAGGTTACAGAGATAGGGAGGGTTGTAGAGGCTAGAGGAGGTATCACAGATAGGGAGGGGTGTCGGGGCTGAAGGAGGTTACAGAGATAGGGAAGGTTGTAGGGAATGGAGGAGGTTACAGAGATAGGGAGGGTTGTAGGGGCTGGAGGAGGTTACAGAGATAGGGAGGGTTGTAGGGGCTGGAGGAGGTTACAGAGATAGGGAGGTTTATAGGGGCTGGAGTAGGTTACAGAGATAGGGAGGGGTGCAGGAGCTGGAGGAGGTTACAGAGATAGGGAGGGTTGTAGGGGCTGAATGAGGTTGCAGAGATAGGGAGGGGTGAAGGGGCTGGAGGAGGCTGCAGAGATATTGAGGGTTGTAGAGGCTTGTGGAGGTTACAGAGATAGGGAATGTTGTAGGGGCTGGAGGAGGGTACAGAGATAGGGAGGGGTGTAGCGGCTGAAAGAGGTTACAGATATAGGGAGGGTTGAAGGGGCTGGAGGAGGTCACAGAGATGGGATGGTTGTAGGGGCTGGAGGAGGTTACAGAGATAGGGAGTGTAGTAGGGGCTGGAGGAGGTTACAGAGATAGGGAGGTTTGTACGGCCGGAGTTGGTTACAGAAGTAGGGAGCGTTGTAGGGGCTGGAGGAGGTTACAGCGATAGGGAGGGTAGTAGGTGCTGGAGGAGGTTACAGAGGTAGGGAGGTTTGTAGGGGCTGGAGGAGGTTACAGAGATAGGGAGGTTTATAGGGGCTGGAGTAGGTTACAGAGATAGGGAGGGTTGTAGGAGCTGGAGGAGTTTACAGAGATAGGGAGGGTTGTAGGGGCTGAAGGAGGTTACAGAGATAGGGAGAGGTGAAGGTTCTGGAGGAGGTTGCAGAGATATTGAGGGTTGTAGAGGCTGGTGGAGGTTACAGAGATAGGGAGGTTTGTAGGATCTGGAGGAGGTTACAGAGAGTGGGAGCGGTGTATGGGGCTGGAGGAGGTTACAGAGATAGGGAGGTTGTCGGGTCTGGAGGAGTTTTACAGAGATAAGGATTGTTGTAGGGGCTGGAGGAGGTTACAGAGATAGTTAGGCTTGCAGAGGCTGGAGGATGTTACAGAGATAGGGAGGGTTGTAGGGACTGGAGAAGGTTCCAGAGATAGGGAGGTGTTTAGCGGCTGAAGGAGGTTACAGAGATAGGGAGGGTTTTAGGGGCTGGAGGAGGTTACAGTGATAGGGAGGGTTGTAGGGGCTGGAGGAGATTACAGAGATAGGGAGGTTTGTAGGGGCTGGAGGAGGTTACAGAGATAGGTAGGGTTTGTAGGGGCTGGAGGAGGTTACAGTGATAGGGAGGGTTGTAGGGGCTGGAGGAGGTTACAGAGATAGGGAGGGTTGTAGGGGCTGGCGGAGGTTACAGAGATAGGGAGGGGTGAAGGGACTAGAGGAGGTTACAGAGATATTGAGGGTTGTAGAGGCAGGTGCAGGTTACAGAGATAGGGAGGGTTGTAGGATCTGGAGGAGGTTACAGAGATTGGGAGGGGTGTAGAAGCTGGAGGAGTTATCCGAGATAAGGAGGGGAGTAGGGGCTGAAGGAGGTTACAGAGATAGGGAGGGTTGTAGGTAATGGAGGAGGTTACAGAGATAGGGAGCGGTGTATGGGGCTGGAAGAGGTTACAGAGATAGGGAGTGTTGTAGGGGCTGGAGGAGGTTACAGAGATAGGGAGCGGTGTATGGGGCTGGAGTAGGTTACAGAGATAGGGAGGTTGTCGGGTCTGGAGGAGTTTTACAGAGATAGGGATTGTTGTAGGGGCTGGAGGAGGTTACAGAGATAGGGAGGGGTGTAGCGGCTGAAAGAGGTTACAGATATAGGGAGGGTTGAAGGGGCTGGAGGAGGTCACAGAGATGGGATGGTTGTAGGGGCTGGAGGAGGTTACAGAGATAGGGAGTGTAGTAGGGGCTGGAGGAGGTAACAGAGATAGGGAGGTTTGTAGGGCTGGAGTAGGTTACAGAGGTAGGGAACATTGTAGGGGCTGGAGGAGGTGACAGAGATAGGGAGGTTTGTAGGGACTGGAAGAGGTTACAGAGATAGGGAGGGGTGTAGGGGCTGGAGGAAGTTACAGAGATAGGGAGGGTTTGTAGGGCTGGAGGGGGTTACAGAGATAGGGAGTGTTGTAGGGGCTGAAGGAGGTTACACAGATATTGAGGGTTGTAGGGGCTGGAGGAGATTACAGAGATAGTGAGGGTTGTAGGGGCTGAAGGAGGAAACAGAGAAAGGGAGGGGTGTAGGAGCTGGAGGAGGTTACAGAGATAGGGAGGGTTGTAGGAGCTGAAGGAGGTTACAGAGATAGGGAGCGGTGTAGGGGCTGGAGTATGTTATAGAGACAGGGAGTGTTGTAGGGGTTGGAAGAGGTTACAGAGATAGGGAGGGTGTAGGGGCTGGAGGAGTTTACAGAGATAGGGAGGGGTGTAGGGGCTGGAGGAGGTTACAGAGATAGGGAGGGTTGTAGGGGCTGGAGGAGGTTACAGTGATAGGGAGGGTTGTAGGGGCTGGAGGAGGTTACAGAGATAGGGAGGGGTGTAGGGACTGGGGGAGGTTACAGAGATAGGGAGGGGTGAAGGGGCTAGAGGAGGTTACAGAGATATTGAGGGTTGTAGAGGCAGGTGCAGGTTACAGAGATAGGGAGGGTTGTAGGGGCTGGAGGAGGTTACAGAGATAGGGAGGGGTGTAGGGGCTGGAGGAGGTTACAGAGATAGGGATTGTTGAAGGGGCTGGAGGAGGTTACAGAGATAGGGAGGGTTGTAGGGGCTGGAGGAGGTTACAGAGATAGGGAGGAGTGTAGGTGTTGGAGGAGATTACAGAGATAGGGAGGGGTGTAGGGGCTGGAGGAGGTTGCAGAAATCGAGAGGCTGTAGGGTCTGGAGGAGGTTACAGAGATAGGGAGGGTTGTAGGGTCTGGAGGAGGTTACAGAGATAGGGAGGGTTGTAGGGACTTGAGGAGGTTACAGAGATAGGGAGGGTTGTAGGGAATGGAGGAGGTTACAGAGATAGGGAGGGTGTAGGGGCTGAAGGAGGTTACAGAGATAGGAGGGTTGTAGGGGCTGGAGGAGGTTACAGAGATCGGAGGTTGTAGCGGCTGGAGGAGGTTACAGAGATAGGGAGGGTTGTAGGGTCTGGAGGAGGTTACAGAGATAGGGAGGGTTGTAGGGGCTGGAGGAGGTTACAGAGATAGGGAGGGTTGTAGGGGCTGGAGGAGGTTACAGAGATAGGGAGGGTTGTAGGGGCTGGAGGAGGTTACAGAGATATGGAGGGTTGTAGGGGCTGGAGGAGATTACAGAGATAGGGAGGGTTGTAGGGGCTGGAGGAGGTTACAGAGATAGGGAGGGGTGTAGGGGCAGGAGGAGGTTACAGAGATAGGGAGGGTTGTAGGGGCTGGAGGAGGTTACAGAGATAGGGAGGGGTGTAGGGGCTGGAGGAGGTTACAGAGATAGGGAGGTGTGTAGGGGCAGGAGGAGGTTACAGAGATAGGGAGGGTTGTAGGGGCTGGAGGAGGTTACAGAGATAGGGAGGGTTGTAGGGGCTGGAAGGAGGTCTACAGAGATAGGGAGGGTTGTAGGGGCTGGAGGAGGTTACAGAGATAGGGAGGGTTGTAGGGGCTGGAGGAGGTTACAGAGATAGGGAGGGGTGTAGGGTCTGGTGGAGGTTACAGAGTAGGGAGAGTTGTAGGGGCTGGAGGAGGTTACAGAGATAGGGAGGGGTGTAGGGTCTGGAGGACGTTACAGAGAAGGGAGGGTTGTAGGGGCTGGAGGATGTTACAGAGATAAGGAGGGTTGTAGGGGCTGGAGGAGGTTACAGAGATAAGGGAGGGTTGTAGGGGCTGGAGGAGGTTACAGAGATAGGGAGGGTTGTAGGGGCTGGAGGAGGTTACAGAGATAGGGAGGGTTGTAGGGTCTGGAGGAGGTTACAGAGATAGGGAGGGTTGTAGGGGCTGGAGGAGGTTACAGAGATAGGGAGGGTTGTAGGGGCTGGAGGAGGTTACAGAGATAGGGAGGTTGTAGGGGCTGGAGGAGGTTACAGAGATAGGGAGGGTTGTAGTGAGTGGAGGAGGTTACAGAGATAGGGAGGGTTGTAGGGGCTGGAGGAGGTTACAGAGATAGGGAGGGTTGTAGGAGCTGGAGGAGGTTACAGAGATAGCGAGGGTTGTAGGGGCTGGAGGAGGTTACAGAGATAGAGAGGGTTGTCGGGGCTGAAGGAAGGTTACACAGATATTGAGGGTAGTAGGGCTGGAGGAGGTTACAGAGATAGGAAGGGTTGCAGGATCTGGAGGAGGTTACAGAGATAGCGGAGGGGGTGTATGGGGCTGAAGGAGGTTACAGAGATAGGGAGGGATGTCGGGTCTGGAGGAGGTTACAGAGAATAGGAGGGTTGTAGGGGCTGGAGAGGTTACAGAGATAGGGAGGGTTGTAGGGGCTGGAGGACGGTTACAGAAGATAGGAGGGTTGTAGGGCTGGAGGAGGTTACAGAGATAGGGAGGGGTGTAGGGGCTGGAGGAGGTTACAGAGATAGGGAGGATTGTAGGGCTGGAGGAGGTTACAGAGATAGGAGGGTTGTAGGGGCTGGAGGACGTTACAGAGATAGGGAGGTTGTAGGGACTGGTGTAGGTTACAGAGTTAGGGAGGGTTGTAGGTGCTGGAGCATGTTACAGAGGTAGGGAGTGATGTTGGGGCTGGAGGAGGTTACAGAGATAGTGAGCGGTGTAGGAGCTGGAGGAGGTTACAGAGATAGGGAGGCTTGTAGGGGCTGGAGGATGTTTCAAAGATAGGGAGGGTTGTAGAGACTGGACTAGTTCACAGAGATAGGGAGGTTTGTTGAGACTGGAGGAGGTTACAGAGATAGCGAGGTGTGTAGGGGCTGGAGGGGGTTAAAGAGATAGGGAGGGTTGTAGGGGCTGAAGGAAGTTACACAGATATTGAGGGTAGTAGGGGCTGGTGGAGGTTACAGAGATAGGGAGGGATGCAGGATCTGGAGGAGGTTACAGAGTGAGCGAGGGGTGTATGGGGCTGGAGGAGGTTACAGAGATAGGGAGGATGTCGGGTCTGGAGAAAGTTACAGAGATAAGGATGGTTGTAGGGGCTGGAAGAGGTGACAGAGATAGGGAGGGTTGTAGGGGGCTGGAAGACGTTACAGAGATAGGGAGGGTTGTAGGGGCTGGAGGAGGTTACAGAGATAGGGAGGGGTGTAGGGGCTGGAGGAGGTTACAGAGATAGGAGGGTTGTAGGGGCTGGAGGAGGTTACAGAGATAGGGAGGGTTGTAGGGGCTGGGGGAGGTTACAGAGATAGGGAGGTTTATAGGGGCTGGAGGAGGTTACAGAGATAGTGAGCGGTGTAGGAGCTGGAGGAGGTTACAGAGATAGGGAGGCTTGTAGGGGCTGGAGGATGTTTCAAAGATAGGGAGGGTTGTAGGGACTGGACTAGTTCACAGAGATAGGGAGGTTTGTTGAGACTGGAGGAGGTTACAGAGATAGGGAGGTGTGTAGGGGCTGGAGGGGTTTACAGAGATAGGGAGGGTTGTAGGGGCTGAAGGAAGTTACACAGATATTGAGGGTAGTAGGGGCTGGTGGAGGTTACAGAGATAGGGAGGGATGCAGGATCTGGAGGAGGTTACAGAGAGAGGGAGGGGTGTATGGGGCTGGAGGAGGTTACAGAGATAGGGAGGATGTCGGGTCTGGAGGAGGTTACAGAGAATAGGGAGGGTTGTAGGGGCTGGAAGAGGTGACAGAGATAGGGAGGGTTGTAGGGGGCTGGAAGACGTTACAGAAATAGGGAGGGTTGTAGGGGCTGGAGGAGTTATAGAGATAGGGAGGGGTGTAGGGGCTGGAGGAGGTTACAGAGATAGGGAGGTTTGTAGGGGCTGGAGTAGGTTACAGAGATAGGGAGGTTTGTAGTATCTGGAGGAGGTTACAGAGAGAGGGAGGGATGTATGGAGCTGGAGGAGGTTACAGATTTAGGGAGGTTGTCGGGTCTGGAGGAGGTTTACAGAGATAGGGATTGTTGTGGGCCTGGAGGAGGTTACAGAGATAGGGAGGGTTGTAGAGGCTAGAGGAGGTATCAGAGAAGGGAAGGGGTGTCGGGGCTGAAGGAGGTTACAGAGATAGGGAGTGTTCTAGGGACTGGAGGGGGTTACAGAGATAGGGAGGGGTGTAGCGGCTGGAGGAGGGTTACAGAGATAGGGAGGGTTGTAGGGGCTGGAGGAGGTTACAGAGATAGGGAGGTTTGTAGGCTGGAGTAGGTTACAGAGATAGGGAGGTTGCTAGGTGCTGGAGGTGGTTACAGAGATAGGGAGGTTGTAGGAGCTGGAGGAGGTTACAGAGATAGGGAGGGTTGTAGGGGCTGGCAGGAGGTTACAGAGTAGGGAGGGTTGTAGAGGCTGAGGAGGTTACAGAGATAGGGAGGGGTTGTAGGGGCTGGAGGAGGTTACAGAGATAGGGAGGGTTGTAGGGGCTGGAGGAGGTTACAGAGAAGGGAGGGTAGAAGGGGCTGGAGGAGGTTACAGAGATAGGCAGGGTAGAAGGGGCTGGAGGAGGTTACAGAGATAGGGAGTGTTGTAGGGGCTGGAGGAGGTTACAGAGATAGGGAGGGTTGTAGGGCTGGAGGAGGTTACAGAGATAGGGAGGGTTGTAGGGGCTGGAGGAGGTTACAGAGATAGGGAGGGTAGTCGGAGCTGGAGGAGGTTACAGAGATAGGGAGGTTTTGTAGGGGCTGGAGGAGGTTACAGAGATAGGGAGGGTGTAGGGGCTGGAGGAGGTTACAGAGATAGGGAGGTTGTAGGGAGCTGGAGGAGTTTACGAGATAAGGAGGGTTGTAGGGGCTGGAGGAGGTTACAGAGATAGGGAGGGTGTAGGGGCTGGAGGAGGTTACAGAGATATTGAGGGTTGTAGAGGCTGTGGAAGGTTACAGAGATAGGGAGGGTGTAGGGGCTGGAGGATGTTACAGAGATAGGGAGGGTTGTAGGGGCTGGAGGAGGTTACAGAGATAAGGAGGGTTGTAGGGGCTGGAGGAGGTTACAGAGATAGGGAGGGTTGTAGGGGCAGGAGGAGGTTACAGAGATAGGGAGGTTTGTAGGGCTGGAGGAGATTACAGAGATAGGGAGGGTGTAGGGGCTGGAGGAGGTTACAGAGATAGAGAGGGTTGTAGGGGCTGGAGGATGTTACAGAGATAGGGAGGGATGTAGGGGCTGGAGGAGGTTACAGAGGTAGGAGGGTTGTAGGGGCTGGAGGAGGTTAGAGAGATAGGGAGGGTTGTAGGGGCTGCAGGTGGATACAGAGATAGGGAGGGTTGAAGGGGCTGGAGGATGTTACAGAGATAGGGAGGGTGGTAGGGGATGGAGGAGGTTACAGAGATATGGAGGGTTGTAGAGGCAGGAGGCAGGTTACAGAGATAGGGAGGGTTGTAGAGGCTGGAGAGGTTACAGAGATAGGGCGGGTTGTAGAGGCTGGAGAGAGGTACAGAAATAGGAGGGGTTGTACGGGGCTGAAGGAGTTACAGAGATAGGGAGGTTTGTAGGGACTGAGGAGGTTACAGAGATAGGGAGCGGTGTAGGGGCTGGAAGAGGTTACAGAGATAGGGAGTGGTGTAGGGCTGGAGGAGGTTACAGAGATAGGGAGCGGTGTAGGGGCTGGAGTAGGTTACAGAGATAGGGAGGGTTGTAGGGGCTGGAGGAGGTTACAGAGATAGGGAGGTTGTAGGGGCTGGAGGAGGTTACAGAGATAGGGAGGGTGTAGGGGCTGGAGGAGGTTACAGAGATAGGGAGGTTGTAGGGCTGGAGGAGGTTACAGAGATAGGGAGGGTTGCAGGGCTGGAGGAGGTTACAGAGATAGGAGGGTGTAGGGGCTGGAGGTGGTTAGAGAGATAGGGAGGGTGTAGGGGCTGGAGGAGGTTACTGAGATATGGAGGGTTGTAGGAGCTGGAGGAGGTTACAGAGATAGGGAGCGTTGTAGGGCTGGAGGAGGTTACAGAGATAGGGAGGTTGTAGGGGCTGGAGGAGGTTACAGAGTAGGGAGCGTTGTAGGGGCTGGAGGAAGGTTACAGAGATAGGGAGGGTTGTAGCGGCTGGAGGAGGTTACAGAGATAGGGAGGGTTGTAGGGGCTGGAGGAGGTTACAGAGATAGGGAGGGTTGTAGGGGCTGGAGGAGGTTACAGAGATAGGGAGGGTTGTAGGGGCTGGAGGAGGTTACAGAGATAGGGAGGGGTTGTAGGGGCTGGAGGAGGTTACAGAGATAGGGAGGGGTGTAGGGGCTGGAGGAGGTTACAGAGAAAGGGAGGGTTGTAGGGATGGAGGAGGTTACAGAGATAGGGAGGGTTGTAGGGCTGGAGGAGGTTACAGAGATAGGGAGGAGTGTAGGGCTGGAGGAGGTTACAGAGATAGGGAGGGTTGTAGGGGCTGGAGGAGGTTACAGAGATAGGGAGGGTTGTCAGGGCTGGAGGAGGTTACAGAGATAGGGAGGGTTGTAGGTGCTGGAGGAGGTTACAGAGATAGGGAGGGTTGTAGGGGCTGGAGGAGGTTACAGAGATAGGGAGGGTTGTAGGAGCTGGAGGAGGTTACAGAGATAGGGAGGGTTGTAGGAGCTGGAGGAGGTTACAGAGATAGGGAGGGGTGTAGGGGCTGGAGGAGGTTACAGAGATAGGGAGGGTTGTAGGGGCTGGAGGAGGTTACAGAGATAGGGAGGGTTGTAGAGGCTGGAGGAGGTTACAGAGATAGGGAGGGGTGTAGGGGCTGGAGGAGGTTACAGAGATAGGGAGCGGTGTAGGGGCTGGAGGAGGTTACAGAGATAGGGAGGTTGTAGGGGCTGGAGGAGGTTTACAGAGATAGGGATTGTTGTAGGGGCTGGAGGAGGTTACAGATATAGGGAGGGTTGAAGGGGCTGGAGGAGGTCACAGAGATAGGGAGGGTTGTAGGGGCTGGAGGAGGTTACAGAGATAGGGAGGGTTGTAGGGGCTGGAGGAGGTTACAGAGATAGGGAGGTTTGTAGGGCTGTAGTAGGTTACAGAGGTAGGGAGCGTTGTAGGGGCTGGAGGAGGTTACAGAGATAGGGAGGTTTGTAGCGCTGGATTAGGTTACAGAGATAGGGAGGGGTGTAGGGGCTGGAGGAGTTTGCAGAGATAGGGAGGGTTGTAGGGACTGGCGTAGGGTTACAGAGATAGGGATGCTTGTAGGGGCTGGAGGAGGTTACAGAGATAGGGAGGGTTGTAGGGGCTGGAGGTTACAGAGATAGGGAGGGTTGTAGGGGCAGGAGAAGGTTACAGAGATAGGGAGG
This sequence comes from Carcharodon carcharias, assembly GCF_017639515.1. NCBI lineage: Eukaryota > Metazoa > Chordata > Chondrichthyes > Lamniformes > Lamnidae > Carcharodon > Carcharodon carcharias. The sequence continues at coordinate 4,156,945 of NC_054501.1, forward strand.
GTTGTAGGGGCTGGAGGAGGTTACAGAGATAGGGAGTGTTGTAGGGGCTGGAGGAGGTTACAGAGATATAGAGGGTTGTAGGTGCTCGAGAATGTTACAGAGATAGGGAGGGTTGTAGGGGCTGGAGGAGGTTACAGAGATAGGGAGGGGTGTAGGGGCTGGAGGAGGTTACAGAGATAGGGAGGGTTGTAGGGGCTGGAGGAGGTTACAGAGATAGGAGGGGTGTAGGGGCTGGAGGAGGTTACAGAGATAGGGAGGTTGTAGGGCTGGGAGGAGGTTACAGAGATAGGGAGGTGTTGTAGGGGCTGAGGAGGTTACAGAGATAGGGAGGGTTGTAGGGCTGAGGAGGTTACAGAGATAGGGAGGGTTGTAGGGGCTGAGGAGGTTACAGAGATAGGGAGGGTTGTAGGGGCTGAGGAGAGTTACAGAGATAGGGAGGGTTGTAGGGCTGGAGGAGGTTACAGAGATAGGGAGGGTTGTAGGGGCTGGAGGAGGTTACAGAGATAGGGAGGGGTTGTCGGGGCTGGAGGAGGTTACAGAGATAGGGAGGGTTGTAGGAGCTGGAGGAGGTTACTGAGATAGGGAATTGTGTAGGGGCTGGAGGAGGTTACAGAGATAGGGAGGGTTGTAGGAGGCTAGAGGAGGTTACAGAGATAGGGAGGGTTGTAGGGGCTGGAGGAGGTTACAGAGATAGGGAGGGTTGTAGGGGCTGGAGGAGGTTACAGAGATAGGGAGGGTTGTAGGGGCTGGAGGATGTTACAGAGATAGGGAGGGTTGTAGGGCTGGAGGAGGTTACAGAGATAGGGAGGGTTGTAGGAGCTGGAGGAGGTTTACAGAGATAGGGAGGTTGTAGGGGCTGGAGGATGTTACAAAGATAGGGAGGGTTGTAGGGGCTGGAGTAGGTTACAGAGATAGGAGGGTTGTCGGGTCTGGAGGAGGGTTCAGAGATAGGGAGGGTTGTAGGGCCGGGAGGAGGTTTCAGAGATAGGGAGGGTTTGTAGAGGCTAGTAGTAGGTTTCAGAGGTAGGGAGGGCGTGTAGGGCGGAGGAGGTTACAGAGATAGGGAGGTTTGTTGGCGCTGGAGTAGGTTACAGAGATAGGGGAGGGTTGCAGGGGCTGGAGGGGTGTTACAGGAGATAGGGAGGGGTGTAGGGGCTGGAGGAGTTACTTGAGATAGGGAGGGTTGTAGGAGCTGGAGGAGTTACAGAGATAGTGAGGGTTTTGTAGGGAGCTGGAGGAGGTTACAGAGAGAGGGAGGGAGGTAAGGGGCTGGAGGAGGTTACTGAGATAGGGAGGGTTGTCGGGGCTGGAGGAGGTTTACAGTGATAGGGAGTTGTTGGGGCCTGGAGGAGGTTACAGAGATAGGGAGGGTGTAGGGGCTGGAGGAGGTTACAGAGATAGGGAGGGTTGTAGGGGCTGGAGGAGGTTACAGAGATAGGGAGGGGTGTAGGGTGGAGGAGGTTACAGAGATAGGGAGGGGTTGTAGGGGCTGGAGGAGGTTACAGAGATAGGGAGGGTTGTAGGGGTGGAGGAGGTTACAGAGATAGGGAGGGTTGTAGGGCTGGAGGAGGTTACAGAGATAGGGGAGTGTGTAGGGGCTGGAGGAGGTTACAGAGATAGGGAGGTTTGTAGGGCTGGAGGAGGTTACAGATAGGGAGGGTTGTAGGGTGGAGGAGGTTACAGAGATAGGGAGGGTTGTAGGTGCTGGAGGAGGTTACAGAGATAGGGAGGTTGTCGGGGCTGGAGGAGGTTACAGAGATAGGGAGGGTTGTAGGGGCTGGAGGAGGTTACAGAGATAGGGAGGGTTGTAGGGGCTGGAGGAGGTTACAGAGATAGGGAGGGTTGTAGGGGGGCTGTGGAGGAGGTTACAGAGATAGGAGGGGGTAGGGCTGGAGGAGGTTACAGAGATAGGGAGGGTTTAGGGGCTGGAGGAGGTTACAGAGATAGGGAGGGTGTAGGGGTTGGAGGAGGTTACAGAGATAGGGCGCTTGTAGGGGCTGGAGGAGGTTACAGAGATAGGGAGGGTGTAGGGGGCTGGAGGAGGTTACAGAGATAGGGAGGGTGTAGGGGCTGGAGGAGGTTACAGAGATGGGAGGAATTGTAGGGCTGGAGGAGGTTACAGAGATAGGGAGGGTTTGTAGGGGCTGGAGGTGGTTACAGAGATAGGGAGGGTTGTAGGGTGGAGGAGGTTACAGAGATAGGGAGGGGGTGTCGGTGCTGGAGGAGGTTACAGAGATAGGGAGGGGTGTAGGGGCTGGAGGAGGTTACAGAGATAGGGAGGTTGTAGGGGCTGGAGGAGGTTACAGAGATAGGGAGGGTTGTAGGGGCTGGAGGAGGTTACAGAGATAGGGAGGGTTGTACGGTCTAGAGGAGGTAACAGAGATAGGGAGGGTTGTAGGGGTGGAGGAGGTTACAGAGATAGGGAGGGTTGTAGGGGCTGGAGGAGGTTACAGAGATAGGAGGTTTTTAGGGGCTGGAGGAGGTTACAGAGATAGGGAGGTTGGGTAGCAGAGGAGGAGGGTTACAGAGATAGGGAGGGTTGTAGGGGCTGGAGGGGTTGACAGAGATAGGGAGGGGTGTAGGGGCTGGAGGAGGTTACAGAGATAGGGAGGGTTCAAGGGGCTGGAGGAGGTTACAGAGATAGGGAGGGTTGTAGGGGCTGGAGGAGGTGACAGAGATACGGAAGGTTGTAGGGGCTGGAGGAGGTTACAGAGATAGGGATGGTTGTAGGGGCTGGAGGAGGTTACAGAGATAGGGAGGTTGTAGGGGCTGGAGGAGGTTACAGAGATAGGGGGAGGGGTGGAGGAGGGGTGTTGCTGGAGGAGGTTAGAGAGATAGGGAGTGTTGTAAAGGGCTGGAGGAGGTTACAGAGATAGGGAGGGTTGTAGGGGCTGGAGGAGGTTACAGAGATAGGGAGGGGTGTAGGGGCTTAAGGAGGTTACAGAGATAGGGAAGTTTGGGGCTGGAGGAGGTTGCAGAGATAGGGAGGGTTGTAGGTAGTGGAGGAGGTTACAGAGGTAGGGAGAGTTGTAGGGGCTGGAGGAGGTTACAGAGATAGGGAGGGTTGTAGGGGCTGGAGGGGTTACAGAGATAGGGGAGGGTGGTAGGGGCTGGAGGGAGGTTACAGATTAGGGAGAGGTTGTAGGGGCTGGAGGAGGTTACAGAGATAGGAGGGTTGTAGGGGCTGGGGAGGTTACAGAGATAGGGAGGGTTGTAGGGGCTGGAGGAGGTTACAGAGATAGGGAGGGTTGTAGGGCTGGAGGAGGTTACAGAGATAGGGAGGGTTGTAGGGGCTGGAGGAGGTTACAGAGATAGGGAGGGTTTGTAGGGGCTGGAGGAGGTTACAGAGATAGGGGGGTTGTAGGGGCTGGAGGAGGTTAGAGATAGGGGAGGGTTGTAGGGGCTGGAGGAGGTTACAGAGATAGGGAGGTTTATAGGGCTGGAGGAGGTTACAGAGATAGGGAGGGTTGTAGGGGCTGGAGGAGGTTACAGAGATAGGGAGGGGTGTAAGGGCTGGAGGAGGTTACAGAGTTAGGGAGTGTGTGTAGGGGCTGGAGGAGGTTACAGAGATAGGGAGGTTGTAGGGGCTGGAGGAGGTTACAGAGATAGGGAGGGGTGTAGGGGCTGGAGGAGGTTAAGAGATAGGGAGGGTTGAGTGGCCTGGAGGAGGTTACAGAGATAGGGGGGGTTGTAGGGGCTGGAGGAGGTTACAGAGTTAGGGAAGGGAGAAGGGGCTCTAGGAGGTTACAGAGATAAGGAGGGGTGTAGGGGCTGGAGGAGGTTACAGAGATATGGGGTGTGTAAGGAAAGGAGTAGGTGACAGAGATAGGGAGGGGTGTATGGGGCTGGAGGAGGTAACAGAGATAGGGAGGGTTGTAGGGGTGGGAAGAAGTTACAGAGATAGGGAGGGTTGTAGGGGCTGGAGGAGGTTACAGAGATAGGGAGGGTTGTAGGGGCTGGAGGAGGTTACAGAGATAGGGAGGGTTGTAGGGGCTGGAGGAGGTTACAGAGATAGGGAGGGTTGTAGGGGCTGGAGGAGGTTACAGAGATAGGGAGGGTTGTAGGGGCTGGAGGAGGTTACAGAGATAGGGAGGGTTGTAGGGGCTGGAGGAGGTTACAGAGATAGGGAGGGGTGTAGGGGTGGAGGAGGTTACAGAGATAGGGAGGGGTGTAGGGGCTGGAGGAGGTTACAGAGATAGGGAGTGTTGTAGGGCTGGAGGAGGTTACAGAGGATAGGAGGGTGTAGGGCTGGAGGAGGTTACAGAGATAGGGAGTGTGTAGGGCTGGAGGAGGTTACAGAGATGGAGGGTTGTAGGGGCTGGAGGAGGTTACAGAGTTAGGGAGGGTGTAGGGGCTGGAGGAGGTTACAGAGATAGGAGGGGTGTAGGGGCTGGAGGAGGTTACAGAGATAGGGAGGGGTTGTAGGGGTGGAGGAGGTTACAGGAGATAGGGAAGGGTTGTAGGGGTGGAGGAGGTTACAGAGATAGGAGGGTTGTAGGGGCTGGAGGAGGTTACAGAGATAGGGAGGGTTGTAGGGGCTGGGGGAGGTTACAGAGATAGGGAGGTGTTGTAGGGGCTGGAGGAGGTTACAGAGATAGGGAGGGTTGTAGGTGCTGGAGGAGGTTACAGAGATAGGGGGGATGTAGGGGCTGGAGGAGGTTACAGAGATAGGGAGGGTGTAGGGGTGGAGGAGGTTACAGAGATAGGGAGGTTGTAGGGGCTGGAGGATGTTTCAAAGATAGGGGGGTTGTAGGGACATGGAGGAGTTACAGAGATAGGGAGGGGTGTAGGGGCTGGAGGAGGTTACAGAGATAGGGAGGTTGTAGGGCTGGAGGGGTTACAGAGATAGGGAGGTTGTAGGGGCTGGAGGAGGTTACAGAGATAGGGAGGGTTGTAGGGGCTGGAGGAGGTTACAGAGGTAGGGAGGTGATGTAGGTCTGGAGGAGGTTACAGAGGATGGGAGGGGTGTAGGGGCTGGAGGAGGTTACAGAGATAGGGAGGGTGTTGGGCTGGAGGAGGTTACAGAGATAGGAGGGGGGGTTGTAGGGCTGGAGGAGGTTACAGAGATAGGGAGGGTTGTAGGTGGCGGAAGAGGTTACCAGAGATAGGGAGGGTTGTAGGGGCTGGAGGAGTTACAGAGATAGGGAGGGGTGTAGGGGCTGGAGGAGGTTACAGAGATAGGGAGGTTTGTAGGGGCTGGAGGAGGTTACAGAGATAGGGAGGTGTGTAGGGGCTGTAGGAGGTTACAGAGATAGGGAGGGTGTAGGGGCTGGAGGAGGTTACAGAGATAGGGAGGTTGTAGGGGCTGGAGGAGGTTACAGAGATAGGGAGTGTTGTAGGGGCTGGAGGAGGTTACAGAGATAGGGAGGGTTGTAGGGGGCTGGAGGAGGTTACAGAGATAGGGAGGGGCGTAGGGGCTGGAGGAGTTACAGAGATAGGGAGGTTTGTAGGGGCTGGAGTAGGTTACAGAGATAGGGAGGTTTTGTAGGGGCTGGAGGAGGTTACAGAGATAGGGAGGGGTGTAGGGCTGGAGGAGGTTACAGAGATAGGAGGGTTGTAGGGGCTGGAGGAGGTTACAGAGATAGGGAGGGTTGTAGGGGCTGGAGGAGGTTACAGAGAGATAGGGAGGTTTGTAGGGGCTGGAGAGGTTACAGAGATAGGGAGGGGTGTAGGGGCTGGAGGAGGTTACAGAGATAGGGAGGGTTGTAGGGGCTGGAGGAGGTTACAGAGTAGGGAGGGTTGTGGGCTGGAGGAGGTTACGAGATAGGGAGGGTTGTAGGGGCTGGAGGAGGTTACAGAGAAGGGAGGGTTGTGGGGCTGGAGGAGGTTACAGAGATAGGGAGGGTTGTAGGGCTGGAGGAGGTTACAGAGATAGGGAGGGGTGTAGGGCTGGAGGAGGTTACAGAGATAGGGAGGGGTGTAGGGGCTGGAGGAGGTTACAGAGATGGGAGGGTTGTAGGGGCTGGAGGAGGTTACAGAGATAGGGAGGGTTGTAAGGGTGGAGGAGGTTACAGAGATAGGGGGTTGTAGGGCTGGAGGAGGTTACAGAGATAGGGGGTTGTAGGGGCTGGAGGAGGTTACAGAGATAGGGAGGTTTGTAGGGACTGGAGGAGGTTACAGAGATAGGGAGGGGTGGTTTAGGGGCTGGAGGAGTTTACAGAGATAGGGAGGGTTGTGGGGCTGGAGGAGGTTACAGAAATAGGGAGGGTTGTAGGTGCTGGAGGAGGTTACAGAGTAGGGAGTGTTGTAGGGGCTGGGGGAGGTTACAGAGATAGGGAGGGGTGTAAGTGCTGGAGGAGGTGAAAGAGATAGGGAGGGTTGTAGGGGCTGATAGGAGTTACAGAGATAGGAGGGTTGTTAGGGGCTGGAGGAGGTTACAGAGATAGGGAGTGTTGTAGGGGGTGGAGGAGGTTACAGAGATAGGAGGGTTGTAGGGGTGGAGGAGGTTACAGAGATAGGGAGGGGTAGGGGCTGGAGGAGGTTACAGAGGATGGGAGGGTGGTAGTGGCTGGAGGAGGTTACAGAGATAGGGAGGGGTTGTAGGGGCTGGAAAGAGGTCGCATGTTATAAGGGAGGGTTGTGGTGATGGAGGTGGTTACAGAGGATAGGGAGGGTTGTAGGGTGCTGAAGGAGGTTACAGAGATAGGGAGGGGTTGTAGGAGG
>NC_054501.1:4163707-4193707 GCF_017639515.1 Carcharodon carcharias
CGGAGGTTACAGAGTAGGGAGGGTTGTAGGGGCTGGAGGATGTTACAGAGATAGGGAGGGTTGTAGGGGCTGGAGGAGGTTACAGAGATAGGAGGGTTGTAGGGGCGGAGGGAGGTTACAGAGATAGGTGAGGTTTGTAGGGGCTGGAGGAGGTTACAGAGATAGGGAGGGTTGTAGGGCTGGAGGTTACTAAGATAGGGAGGTTTGTAGGGGCTGGAGGATGTAGTTACAGAGATAGGAGGGTTGTAGGGGCTGAGGAGGTTACAGAGATAGGGGGTTTGTAGGGGCTGGAGGAGGTTACAGAGATTGGGAGGGTTGTAGGGGCTGGAGGAGGTTACAGAGATAAGGAGGGTTGTAGGGGCTGGAGGAGGTTACAGAGATAGGGAGGTGTGTAGGGGCTGGAGGAGGTTACAGAGATAGGGAGGGTTGTAGGGGCTGGAGGAGGTTACAGAGATAGGGTGGTTTATGGGGGCTGGAGTAGGTTACAAAGATAGGGAGGGTTATAGTTGCTGGAGGAGGTTCAGATATAGGGAGAGTTGTAGGGGCTGAAGGAGTTTACAGAGTTAGAGAGGGTTGAACGGGCTGGAGGAGGTTACAGTGATATTGCGGGTTGTAGGAGCTGGTGGAGGTTACAGAGATAGGGTGTGTTCTAGGATCTGGAGGAGGTTACAGGGAGAGGGAGGGCGGTATGGGGCTGGAGGAGGTTTCAGAGATAGGGAGGTTTTCGGGTCTGGAGGAGGTTTGCAGAGATAGGGAGTGTTGTAGGGGCTGGAGGAGGTTACAGAGATAGGGAGGGTTGTAGAGGCTGGAGGAGGTTACAGAGATAGGGAGGGGTGTAGGGGCTGGAGGAGGTTACAGAGCTAAGGAGGGTTGTAGGGACTGGAGGAGATTACAGAGATAGGGAGGGGTTTAGCGGCTGGAGGAGGTTACAGAGGTAGGGAGGATTGTAGGGGCTGGAGGAGGTTACAGAGATAGGGAGGGATGTAGCGGCTGAAGGAGGTTACAGATATAGGGAGGGTTGTAGGGGCTGGAGGAGGTTACAGAGATAGGGAGGGTTTTAGGGGCTGGAGGAGTTTACAAAGATACGGAGGATTGTAGGGGCTGGAGGACGTTACAGAGATAGGGAGGGTTTTACGGGCTGGAGGAGGTTACAGAGATATTGAGGGTTGTAGGGGCTGGAGGAGGTTACAGAGATAGGGAGGTTTGTAGGGCTGGAGTTGGTTACAGAGGTAGGGAGCATTGTAGGGGCTGGAGGACATTACAGAGATAGGGAGGTTTGTAGTGGCTGGAGTAGGTTACAGAGATAGGGAGGGTTGTTGGATCTGGCGGAGGTTACAGAGGTAGGGAGGGTATTGGGGCTGGAGGAGATTACAGAGATAGGGAGGTTTATAGGGGCTGGAGGAAGTTACAGAGTTAGGGATGGGTGTAGGGGCTGAAGGAGGTTACAGAGATAGGGAGTGTTGTAGGGACTGGAGGAGGTTACAGAGTTAGGGAGGGGATTAGCCGCTGAAGGAGGTGACAGAGATAGGGAGGGTTGTAGGGGCTGGAGGTGGTCACAGAGATAGGGAGGGATGTAGGAGCTGGAGGAGGTTACAGAGATGGGAGGATTGTAGGGGCTGGAGGATGTTACAGAGATAGGGAGAGGTGTAGGGGCCGGAGGAGGTTAAAGAGATAGGGAGGGGTGTAGGGGCTGGAGGAGGTTACAGATATAGGGAGGGTTGTAGGGGCTGGAGGAGGTTACTGAGATAGGGAGGAGTGTAGGTGCTAGACGAGGTTACAGAGATAGAGAGGGTTGTAGGGGCTGGAGGAAGTTACAGAGATAGGGAGGTTTGTAGGGGCTGGAGGATGTTACAAAGATAGGGAGGGTTGTAGGGGGTTTAGGAGGATACAGAGATAGGGAGGGGTGTAGGGGCTGGAGGGGGTTACAGGGATAGGGAGGGTTGTAGGGGCTGTAGGAGGATACAGAGAGAGGGAGGGGTGTAGGGGCTGGTGGAGGTTACAGAGATAGGGAGGGATGTAGGATCTGGAGGAGGTTACAGAGAATAGGGAGGGTTGTAGGGGCTGGGGGAGGTGACAGAGATAGGGAGCGTTGTAGGGGGCTGGAAGATGTTACAGAGATAGATAGGGTTGTAGGGGCTGGAGCAGGTTACGGAGATAGGGAGGGGTGTAGGGGCTGGAGGACGTTACAGAGATGGGAGGATTGTAGGGGCTGGAGGACGTTACAGAGATAGGGAGGGTGTAGGGTCTGGAGGATGTTACAGAGATAGGGAGGGTTCTAGTGGCTGAAACAGGATACAGAGATAGGGAGGGGTGTAGGAGCTGGAGGAGGTTACAGAGATAGGGAGCGGTGTAGGGGCTGGTAGAGGTTATAGAGATAGGGAGTGTTGTAGGGATTGGAAGAGGTTACAGAGATAGGGATGGTGTAGGGGCAGGAGGAGGTTACCGAGATAGGGAGTGTGAAGGGGCTGGAGGAGGTTACAGCGATGGGAGGATTGTAGGGGCTGGAGGACGTTACAGAGATAGGGAGGGTGTAGGGGCTGGAGGAGTTTTCAGAGATAGGGCGGGGTGTAGGGGCTGAAGGAGGTTACAGAGATAGGGAGGGGTGTAGGGGCTGGAGGAGGTTACAGAGGTAGGGAGGGTTGTAGGGGCTGGAGGAGGTTACAGAGATAGGGAGGATTGTACGGGCTGGAGGAGGTTACATAGGTAGGGAGGGTTGTAGGAGCTGGAGGAGGTTACAGAGATAGGGAGGTTTGTAGCGGCTGGAGTAGGTTATAGATATAGGGAGGGTTGTAGGTACTGGAGGAGGTTACAGAGATAGGGAGGGTTGTAGGGGCTGGAGGAGGTTACAGAGACAGGGAGTTTGTAGGGGCTGGAGGAGGTCACAGAGATAGGGAGGGTTGTAGGGCTGGAGGAGTTTACAGAGATAGGGAGGGTTGTAGGGGCTGAAGGAGGTTACAGAGATAGGGTGGGGTGAAATGGTTGGAGGAGGTTGCAGAATTATTGAGGGTTGTAGAGGCTGGTGGAGGTTACAGAGATAGGGAGGGTTGTAGGATCTGGAGGAGATTACAGAGAGAGTGAGGGGTGCATGGTGCTGGAGGATGTTACAGAGATAGGGAGGTTGTCGGGTCTGGAGGAGGTTTACAGAGATAGGGATTGTTGTTGGGGCTGGAGGAGGTTACAGAGATAGGGAGGGTTGTAGAGGCTGGAGGAGGTTAAAGAGATAGGGAGGGTTGTAGGTGCTGGAGGAGGTTACAGAGGTAGGGAGTGTTGTAGGGGCTGGAGGAGGTTACAGAGATAGGGTGGTTTATAGGGGCTGGAGTAGGTTACAGAGATAGGAAGGGTTGTAGGGGCTGAAGGAGATTACAGAGATAGGGAGGGGTGAAGGGGCTGGAGGAGGTTATAGAGATAGGGAATGTTGTAGGGGCTGGAGGAGGTTACAGTGATAGGGAGTGTTGTAGGGGCTGGAGGAGGTTACAGAGATAGGGAGGGGTGTAGGAGCAGGAGGAGTTTACAGAGATACGGAGGGTTTTACGGGCTGGAAGATGTTACAAAGATAGGGAGGGATGTAGGGGCTGGAGGAGGTGACAGAGACAGGGAGGTTTGTAGGGACTGGAGTAGGTTACGGAGATAGGGAGGAGTTTAGGGGCTGGAGGAGTCTACAGAGATAGGGAGGGTTGTAGGGGCTGAAGGAGGATACGGAGATAGGGAGTGGTGTAGGGGCTGGGGGAGCTTATAGAGATAGGGAGTGTTGTAGGGATTGGAAGAGGTTACAGAGATAAGGAGGGTGTAGGGGCTGGAGGAGGTTGCAGAGATGGGAGGATTGTAGGGCTGGAGGACGTTGCAGAGATAGGGAGGGTGTAGGGGCTGGAGGAGGTTACAGAGATAGGGAGGGGTGTAGGGGCTGAAGGAGGTTACAGAGATAGGGAGGGGTGTAGGGGCTGGAGGAGGTTACAGAGCTAGGGAGCGTTGTAGGGTCTGGAGGAGGTTACAGAGATAGGGAGGATTGTACGGGCTGGAGGAGGTTACATAGGTAGGGAGGGTTTTAGGGGCTGGAGGAGGTTACAGAGATAGGGAGGTTTGTAGCGGCTGGAGTAGGTTACAGAGATAGGGAGGGTTGTAGGGGCTGGATTAGGTCACAGAGATAGGGAGGGTTGTAGGGGCTGAAGGAGGTTACAGAGATAGGGAGGGGTATAGGTGCTTGCGGAGGTTACAGAGATAGGGAGGGATGTAGGGGCTGGAGGATGTTACAGAGATAGGGAGGTTTGTAGGGCCGGAGTAGGTTACAGAAGTAGGGAGCGTTGTAGGGGCTGGAGGAATTTACAGAGATAGGGAGGTTTGTAGGGGCTGGAATAGGTTACAGAGATAGGGAGGGTTGTAGGTGCTTGAGGAGGTTACAGAGATAATGAGTGTTGTAGGGGCTGAAGGAGGTTACAGAGATAGGGAGGGTTGAAGGGGCTGGAGGAGGTTACAGAGATATTGAGGGTTGTAGAGGCTGGTGGAGGTTACAGAGTTAGGGAGGGTTGTAGGATCTGGAGGAGGTTACAGAGAGAGGGAGGGGTGGTTGGGGTTGGAGTAGGTTACAGAGATAGGGAGGTTGTCGGCTCTGGAGGAGGTTTACAGAGATAGGGATTGTTGTAGGGGCTGGAGGAGGTTACAGAGATAGGGAGGGTTGTAGAGGCTGGAGGAGGTTACAGAGATAGGGAGGGTTGTAGGGGCTGGTGGAGGTTACAGAGATAGGGAGGTTTGTTGGGACTGGAGGTGGTTGCAGAGATAGGGAGGGTTTTAGCGGCTGGTGGAGGTTACAGAGATAGGGAGGGTTGTAGGGGCTGGAGGAGTTTACAGAGATAGGGAGGGGTGTAGCGTCTGAAGGATGTTATAGATATAGGGAGGGTTGAAGGGGCTGGAGGAGGACACAGAGATAGGGAGGGTTGTTGGGTCAGGAGGAGGTTACAGAGATTGGAGGGTTGTAGGAGCTGGAGGAGGTTACAGAGATATTGAGGGTTGTAGGGGCTGGAGGAGGTTACAGAGATAGGGAGGGGTGAAGGGGCTGGAGGAGGTTACAGAGATATTGTGGGTTGTAGGGGCTGGTGGAGGTTACAGAGTTAGGGAGAGTTGTAGGATCTGGAGGAGGTTACAGAGAGAGGGAGGGGTGTATGGGGCTGGAGGAGGTTACAGAGAAAGGGAGATTGTCGGGTCTGGAGGAGTTTTACAGAGATAGGGAGTGTTGTAGGTGCTGGAGGATGTTACAGAGATAGGGAGGGTTGTAGAGGCTGGAGGAAGTTACAGAGTTAGGGAGGGGTGTAGGGGCTGAAGGAGGTTACAGAGATAGGGAGTGTTGTAGGGACTGGAGGAGGTTACAGAGTTAAGGAGGGGATTAGCCGCTGAAGGAGGTTGCAGAGATAGGGAGGGTTGTAGGGGCTGGAGGAGGTCACAGAGATAGGGAGGGATGTAGGAGCTGGAGGAGGTTACAGAGATGGGAGGATTGTAGGGGCTGGAGGATGTTACAGAGATAGGGAGAGGTGTAGGGGCCGGAGGAGGTTAAAGAGATAGGGAGGGGTGTAGGGGCTGGAGGAGGTTACAGAGATAGGGCAGGTGTAGGGGCTGGAGGAGGTTACAGAGATGGGAGGATTGTAGGGGCTGGAGGACGTTACAGAGATAGGGAGGGTGTCGGGGCTGGAGGAGTTTACAGAGATAGGGAGGGGTGTAGGGGCTGGAGGAGGTTACAGAGGTAGGGAGGGGTGCAGGGGCTGAAGGATGTTAGTGAGATAGGGAGGGTTGTAGGGGCTGGAGGAGGTTACAGAGGTAGGGAGGGTTGTAGGGGCTGGAGGAGGTTACAGAGATAGGGAGGTTTGTAGGGGCTGGAGGATGTTACAGAGGTAGGGAGTGTTGTAGGGGCTGGAGGATGTTACAGATAGGGAGGTTTGTAGCGGCCGGAGTAGGTTACAGAGATATGGAGGATTGTAGGTGCTGGAGGTGGTTACAGAGATAGGGTGGTTTGTAGGGGCTGGAGGAGGTTACAGAGACAGGGAGGGTTTTAGGGGCTGGAGGTGGTCACAGAGATAGGGAGGGTTGTAGGGGCTGGAGGAGGTTACAGTGATAGGGAGGTGTGCAGGGGCTGGAGGAGGTTACAGAGATAGGGAGGGTTGTAGGAGCTGGAGGAGGTTACAGATATACGGAGGGTTGTAGGGGCTGAAGTAGGTTACAGAGATAGGGAGGGGTCAAGGGGCTGGAGGAGGTTACAGAGATATTGAGGGTTGTAGGGGCTGGTGGAGGTTACAGTGTTAGGGAGAGTTGTAGGTTCTGGAGGAGGTTACAGAGAGAGGGAGGGGTGTATGGGGCTGGAGGAGGTTACAGAGAAAGGGAGATTGTCGGGTCTGGAGGAGGTTTACAGAATTAGGGAGGGTTGTAGGTGTTGGAGGAAGTTACAGAGATAGGGAGGGTTGTAGAGGCTGGAGGAAGTTACAGAGTTAGGGAGGTGTGTAGGGGCTGAAGGAGGTTACAGAGATAGGGAGTGTTGTAGGGACTGGAGGAGGTTACAGAGTTAGGGAGGGGCTTAGCCGCTGAAGGAGGTGACAGATATAGGGAGGGTTGTAGGGGCTGGAGGTGGTCACAGAGATAGGGAGGGATGTAGGAGCTGGAGGAGGTTACAGAGATGGGAGGATTGAAGGGGCTGGAGGATGTTACAGAGATAGGGAGAGGTGTAGGGTCCGGAGGAGGTTAAAGAAATAGGGAGGGGTGTAGGGGCTGGAGGAGGTTACAGATATAGGGAGGTTTGTAAGGGCTGGAGGAGGTTACTGAGATAGGGAGGAGTGTAGGTGCTAGAGGAGGTTACAGAGATAGAGAGGGTTGTAGGGGCTGGAGGAAGTTACAGAGATAGGGAGGTTTGTAGGGGCTGGAGGATGTTACAAAGATAGGGAGGGTTGTAGGGGCTGTAGGAGGATACAGAGATAGGGAGGGGTGTAGGGGCTGGAGGGGGTTACAGGGATAGGGAGGGTTGTAGGGGCTGGAGGAAGTTACAGAGATAGGGGAGAGTTGTAGGGGCTGGAGGAAGTTACAGAGATAGGGAGGTTCGTAGGGGCTGGAGGATGTTACAAAGATAGGGAGCGTTGTAGGGGCTGTAGGAGGATACAGAGATAGGGAGGAGTGTAGGGGCTGGTGGCGGTTACAGAGATAGGGAGGGATGTAGGATCTGGAGGAGGTTACAGAGTGAGGGAGGATGTCGGGTCTGGAGGAGGCTACAGACAATAGGGAGGGTTGTAGGGGCTGGGGGAGGTGACAGAGATAGGGAGGGGTGTAGGGGCTGGAGGAGGTTACAGAGATGGGAGGATTGTAGGGGCTGGAGGACGTTACAGAGATAGGGAGGGTGTAGGGTCTGGAGGATGTTACAGAGATAGGGAGGGGTGTAGGGGCTGGTGGATGTTACAGAGATAGGGAGGGGTGTAGGGGCTGGAGGAGGTTACAGAGTAGGGAGTGTTGTAGGAGGCTTGAGGAGGTTACAGAGAGGGAGGGATGTAGGGGCTGGAGGATGTTACAGAGATAGGGAGGTTTGTAGGGCCGGAGTAGGTTACAGAAGTAGGGACCGTTGTAGGGGCTGGAGGAATTTACAGAGATAGGGAGGTTTGTAGGGGCTGGAATAGGTTACAGAGATAGGGAGGGTTGTAGGTGCTTGAGGAGGTTACAGGTGTAGGGAGGGTTGTAGGGGCTGGAAGAGGTTACAGAGATAGCGAGGTTTATAGGGGCTGGAGTAGGTTACAGAGATAGGGAGGTTGTCGGGTCTGGAGGATGTTTACAGAGATAGGGATTGTTGTAGGGGCTGGAGGAGGTTACAGAGATAGGGAGCGTTGTAGAGGCTGGAGGAGGTTACAGAGATAGGGAGGGGTTTTGGGGCTGAAGGAGGTCACAGAGATGGGGAGGGTTGAAGGAGCAGGAGGAGGTTTCAGAGATGGGAGGGTTGTAGGGGCTGGAGGAGGTTACAGGGATAGGGAGTGTTGTTGGGGCTGGAGGAGGTTACAGAGATATGGAGGTTTGTAGGGGCTGGAGTAGGTTACAGAGATAGGGAGGGTTGTAGGTGCTGGCGGAGGTTACAGAGGTAAGGAGGGTTGTAGGGGCTGAAGGAGGTTACAGAGATAGGGAGGTTTATAGGGGCTGGAGTAGGTTACAGAGATAGGGAGCGTTGTAGTGGCTGGAGGAGGTTACAGAGATAGGGAGGGGTGTAGGGGCTGGAGGAGGTTACAGAGATAAGGAGGTTTGTAGGGGCTGGAGTAGGTCACAGAGATAGGGAGGTTTGTAGGAGCTGGAGGAGGTTACAGAGATAGGGAGTGTTGTAGGGGCTGAAGGAGGTTACAGAGATAGGGAGGGTTGAAGGGGCTGGAGGACGTTACAGAGATATTGAGGGTTGTAGAGGCTGGTGGAGGTTACAGAGTTAGGGAGGGTTGTAGGATCTGGAGGAGGTTACAGAGAGAGGGAGGGGTGGTTGGGGTTGGAGTAGGTTACAGAGATAGGGAGGTTGTCGGCACTGGAGGAGGTTTACAGAGATAGGGATTGTTGTAGGGGCTGGAGGAGGTTACAGAGATAGGGAGGGTTGTAGAGGCTGGAGGAAGTTACAGAGTTAGGGAGGGGTGTAGGGGCTGAAGGAGGTTACAGAGATAGGGAGTGTTGTAGGGACTGGAGGAGGTTACAGAGTTAGGGAGGGGCTTAGCCGCTGAAGGAGGTGACAGATATAGGGAGGGTTGTAGGGGCTGGAGGTGGTCACAGAGATAGGGAGGGATGTAGGAGCTGGAGGAGGTTACAGAGATGGGAGGATTGAAGGGGCTGGAGGATGTTACAGAGATAGGGAGAGGTGTAGGGTCCGGAGGAGGTTAAAGAGATAGAGAGGGGTGTAGGGGCTGGAGGAGGTTACAGATATAGGGAGGGTTGTAAGGGCTGGAGGAGGCTACTGAGATAGGGAGGAGTGTAGGTGCTAGAGGAGGTTACAGAGATAGAGAGGGTTGTAGGGGCTGGAGGAAGTTACAGAGATAGGGAGGTTTGTAGGGGCTGGAGGATGTTACAAAGATAGGGAGGGTTCTAGGGGCTGGAGGAGGTTACAGAGATAGGGAGGGGTGTAGGGGCTGGAGGAGGTTACAGAGATAGGGAGGGTTGTAGGGGCTGCAGGTTACAGAGATAGGGAAGTGTGTAGGGACTAGAGGAAGTTACAAAGATAGGCAGGGTCGTAGGGGCTGGAGGATGTTACAGAGACAAGGAGGGGTGTAGGGGCTGGTGGAGGTTACAGAGATAGGGAGGGGTGTCGGTGCCTGGAGTAGATTACAGAGATAGGGAGGGATGTAGGATCTGGAGGAGGTTACAGAGTGAGGGAGGATGTCGGGTCTGGAGGAGGCTACAGACAATAGGGAGGGTTGTAGGGGCTGGGGGAGGTGACAGAGATAGGGAGGGTTGTAGGGGGCTGGAAGACGTTACAGAGATAGATAGGGTTGTAGGGGCTGGAGCAGGTTACGGAGATAGGGAGGGGTGTAGGGGCTGGAGGAGGTTACAGAGATGGGAGGATTGTAGGGGCTGGAGGACGTTACAGAGATAGGGAGGGTGTAGGGTCTGGAGGATGTTACAGAGATAGGGAGGGTGTAGGGCTGGTGGATGTTACAGAGATAGGGAGGGGTGTAGGGGCTGGAGGAGGTTACAGAGTAGGGAGTGTTGTAGGAGGCTCGAGGAGATTACAGAGATAGGGAGGGTTGTAGGGGCTGCAGGAGTTTACAGAGATAGTGAGTGGTGTAGGAGCTGGAGGAGGTTACAGAGATAGGGAGGATTGTAGGGGCTGGAGGATGTTACAAAGATAGGGAGGGTTGTAGGGGCTGGAGGAGTTTACAGTGATAAGGATGTTCGTAGGCACTGGAGGATGTTACAGAGATAGGGAGGGTTGTAGGGGCTGGAGTGGGTTACAGAGATAGGGAGCTTTGTAGGGGCTGAAGGAGGTTACACAGATATTGTGGGTTGTAGTGGCTGGTGGAGGTTACAGAGATAGGGAGGGTTGTAGGATGTGGAGGAGGTTACAGAGTGAGGGAGGGTTGTAGGGGCTGTAGGAGGTTATAGAGATAGGGAGGGTTGTAGGTGTTGGAAGAGGTTACAGAGATAGGGAGGGTTGTAGTGGCTGGAGGAGGTTACAGAGATAGGGCAGGTGTAGGGGCTGGAGGAGTTTACAGAGATGGGAGGATTGTAGGGGCTGGAGGACGTTACAGAGATAGGGAGGGTGTCGGAGCTGGAGGAGGTTACAGAGATAGGGAGGGGTGTAGGGGCTGAAGGAGGTTACAGAGATAGGGAGGGGTGTAGGGGCTGGAGGAGGTTACAGAGCTAGGGAGCGTTGTAGGGGCTGGAGGAGGTTACAGAGATAGGGAGGATTGTACGGGCTGGAGGAGGTTACATAGGTAGGGAGGGTTTTAGGGGCTGGAGAAGGTTACAGAGATAGGGAGGTTTGTAGCGGCTGAAGTAGGTTACAGAGATAGGGAGGGTTGTAGGTGCTGGAGGAGGTTACAGAGATAGGGAGGGTTGTAGGGGCTGGAGGAGGTTACAGAGACAGGGAGGGTTGTAGGGACTGGAGTAGGTCACAGAGAGAGGGAGGGTTGTAGGGGCTGGAGGAGTTTACAGAGATAGGGAGGGTTGTAGGGGCTGAAGAAGGTTACAGAGATAGGGAGGGGTATAGGTGCTTGAGGAGGTTACAGAGATAGGGAGGGATGTAGGGGCTGGAGGATGTTACAGAGATAGGGAGGTTTGTAGGGCCGGAGTAGGTTACAGAAGTAGGGACCGTTGTAGGGGCTGGAGGAATTTACAGAGATAGGGAGGTTTGTAGGGGCTGGAATAGGTTACAGAGATAGGGAGGGTTGTAGGTGCTTGAGGAGGTTACAGGTGTAGGGAGGGTTGTAGGGGCTGGAAGAGGTTACAGAGATAGGGAGGTTTATAGGGGCTGGAGTAGGTTACAGAGATAGGGAGGTTGTCGGGTCTGGAGGATGTTTACAGAGATAGGGATTGTTGTAGGGGCTGGAGGAGATTACAGAGATAGGGAGCGTTGTAGAGGCTGGAGGAGGTTACAGAGATAGGGAGGGGTGTTGGGGCTGAAGGAGGTCACAGAGATAGGGAGGGTTGTAGGAGCAGGAGGAGGTTTCAGAGATGGGAGGGTTGTAGGGGCTGAAGGAGGATACGGAGATAGGGAGGGGTGTAGGGGCTGGGGGAGGTTATAGAGATAGGGAGTGTTGTAGGGATTGGAAGAGGTTACAGAGATAGGGAGGGTGTAGGGGCTGGAGGAGGTTGCAGAGATGGGAGGATTGTAGGGCTGGAGGACGTTACAGAGATAGGGAGGGTGTAGGGGCTGGAGGAGGTTACAGAGATAGGGAGGGGTGTAGGGGCTGAAGGAGGTTACAGAGATAGGGAGGGGTGTAGGGGCTGGAGGAGGTTACAGAGCTAGGGAGCGTTGTAGGGTCTGGAGGAGGTTACAGAGATAGGGAGGATTGTACGGGCTGGAGGAGGTTACATAGGTAGGGAGGGTTTTAGGGGCTGGAGGAGGTTACAGAGATAGGGAGGTTTGTAGCGGCTGGAGTAGGTTACAGAGATAGGGAGGGTTGTAGGGGCTGGATTAGGTCACAGAGATAGGGAGGGTTGTAGGGGCTGGAGGAGTTTACAGAGATAGGGAGGGTTGTAGGGGCTGAAGGAGGTTACAGAGATAGGGAGGGTTGTAGGTGCTTGAGGAGGTTACAGAGATAGGGAGGGTTGTAGGGGCTGGAGGAGGTTACAGAGATAGGGAGGTTTATAGGGGCTGGAGTAGGTTACAGAGATAGGGAGGGTTGTAGGGGCTGGAGGAGGTTACAGAGATAGGGAGGTTTATAGGGGCTGGAGTAGGTTACAGAGATAGGGAGGTTTGTAGGAGCTGGAGGAGGTTACAGAGATAGGGAGTGTTGTAGGGGCTGAAGGAGGTTACAGAGATAGGGAGGGTTGAAGGGGCTGGAGGAGGTTACAGAGATATTGAGGGTTGTACAGGCTGGTGGAGGTTACAGAGTTAGGGAGGGTTGTAGGATCTGGAGGTGGTTACAGAGAGAGGGAGGGGTGGTTGGGGTTGGAGTAGGTTACAGAGATAGGGAGGTTGTCGGCTCTGGAGGAGGTTTACAGAGATAGGGATTGTTGTAGGGGCTGGAGGAGGTTACAGAGATAGGGAGGGTTGTAGAGGCTGGAGGAGGTTACAGAGATAGGGAGGGTTGTAGGGGCTGAAGGAGGTTACAGAGATAGGGAGGGTTGTTGGGACTGGAGGTGGTTGCAGAGATAGGGAGGGTTTTAGCGGCTGGTGGAGGTTACAGAGATAGGGAGGGTTGTAGGGGCTGGAGGAGTTTACAGAGATAGGGAGGGGTGTAGTGTCTGAAGGAGGTTATAGATATAGGGAGGGTTGAAGGGGCTGGAGGAGGACACAGAGATAGGGAGGGTTGTAGGGTCAGGAGGAGGTTACAGAGATTGGAGGGTTGTAGGGGCTGGAGGAGGTTACAGAGATATTGAGGGTTGTAGGGGCTGGAGGAGGTTACAGAGATAGGGAGGGGTGAAGGGGCTGGAGGAGGTTACAGAGATATTGTGGGTTGTAAGGGCTGGTGGAGGTTACAGAGTTAGGGAGAGTTGTAGGATCTGGAGGAGGTTACAGAGAAAGGGAGGGCTGTATGGGGCTGGAGGAGGTTACAGAGAAAGGGAGATTGTCGGGTCTGGAGGAGTTTTACAGAGATAGGGAGGGTTGTAGGTGCTGGAGGATGTTACAGAGATAGGGAGGGTTGTAGAGGCTGGAGGAAGTTACACAGTTAGGGAGGGGTGTAGGGGCTGAAGGAGGTTACAGAGATAGGGAGTGTTGTAGGGACTGGAGGAGGTTACAGAGTTAGGGAGGGGATTAGCCGCTGAAGGAGGTTGCAGAGATAGGGAGGATTGTAGGGGCTGGAGGAGGTCACAGAGATAGGGAGGGATGTAGGAGCTGGAGGAGGTTACAGAGATGGGAGGATTGTAGGGGCTGGAGGATGTTACAGAGATAGGGAGAGGTGTAGGGTCCGGAGGAGGTTAAAGAGATAGGGAGGTTTGTAGGTGCTGGAGGATGTTACAAAGATTGGGAGGGTTGTAGGGGCTGTAGGAGGATACAGAGATAGGGAGGGGTGTAGGGGCTGGAGGGGGTTACAGGGATAGGGAGGATTGTAGGGGCTGGAGGAAGTTACAGAGATAGGGAGAGTTGTAGGGGCTGGAGGAAGTTACAGAGATAGGGAGGTTTGTAGGGGCTGGAGGATGTTACAGAGGTAGGGAGTGTTGTAGGGGCTGGAGGATGTTACAGATAGGGAGGTTTGTAGCGGCCGGAGTAGGTTACAGAGATATGGAGGATTGTAGGTGCTGGAGGTGGTTACAGAGATAGGGTGGTTTGTAGGGGCTGGAGGAGGTTACAGAGACAGGGAGGGTTTTAGGGGCTGGAGGTGGTCACAGAGATAGGGAGGGTTGTAGGGGCTGGAGGAGGTTACAGTGATAGGGAGGTGTGCAGGGGCTGGAGGAGGTTACAGAGATAGGGAGGGTTGTAGGAGCTGGAGGAGGTTACAGATATAAGGAGGGTTGTAGGGGCTGAAGTAGGTTACAGAGATAGGGAGGGGTCAAGGGGCTGGAGGAGGTTACAGAGATATTGAGGGTTGTAGGGGCTGGTGGAGGTTACAGTGTTAGGGAGAGTTGTAGGTTCTGGAGGAGGTTACAGAGAGAGGGAGGGGTGTATGGGGCTGGAGGAGGTTACAGAGAAAGGGAGATTGTCGGGTCTGGAGGAGGTTTACAGAATTAGGGAGGGTTGTAGGTGCTGGAGGAAGTTACAGAGATAGGGAGGGTTGTAGAGGCTGGAGGAAGTTACAGAGTTAGGGAGGTGTGTAGGGGCTGAAGGAGGTTACAGAGATAGGGAGTGTTGTAGGGACTGGAGGAGGTTACAGAGTTAGGGAGGGGCTTAGCCGCTGAAGGAGGTGACAGATATAGGGAGGGTTGTAGGGGCTGGAGGTGGTCACAGAGATAGGGAGGGATGTAGGAGCTGGAGGAGGTTACAGAGATGGGAGGATTGAAGGGGCTGGAGGATGTTACAGAGATAGGGAGAGGTGTAGGGTCCGGAGGAGGTTAAAGAAATAGGGAGGGGTGTAGGGGCTGGAGGAGGTTACAGATATAGGGAGGGTTGTAAGGGCTGGAGGAGGTTACTGAGATAGGGAGGAGTGTAGGTGCTAGAGGAGGTTACAGAGATAGAGAGGGTTGTAAGGGCTGGAGGAAGTTACAGAGATAGGGAGGTTTGTAGGGGCTGGAGGATGTTACAAAGATAGGGAGGGTTGTAGGGGCTGTAGGAGGATACAGAGATAGGGAGGGGTGTAGGGGCTGGAGGGGGTTACAGGGATAGGGAGGGTTGTAGGGGCTGGAGGAAGTTACAGAGATAGGGAGAGTTGTAGGGGCTGGAGGAAGTTACAGAGATAGGGAGGTTCGTAGGGGCTGGAGGATGTTACAAAGATAGGGAGCGTTGTAGGGGCTGTAGGAGGATACAGAGATAGGGAGGAGTGTAGGGGCTGGTGGCGGTTACAGAGATAGGGAGGGATGTAGGATCTGGAGGAGGTTACAGAGTGAGGGAGGATGTCGGGTCTGGAGGAGGCTACAGACAATAGGGAGGGTTGTAGGGGCTGGGGGAGGTGACAGAGATAGGGAGGGTTGTAGGGGCTGGAGGAGGTTACAGAGATGGGAGGATTGTAGGGGCTGGAGGACGTTACAGAGATAGGGAGGGTGTAGGGTCTGGAGGATGTTACAGAGATAGGGAGGGGTGTAGGGGCTGGTGGATGTTACAGAGATAGGGAGGGGTGTAGGGGCTGGAGGAGGTTACAGAGTAGGGAGTGTTGTAGGAGGCTTGAGGAGGTTACAGAGAGGGAGGGATGTAGGGGCTGGAGGATGTTACAGAGATAGGGAGGTTTGTAGGGCCGGAGTAGGTTACAGAAGTAGGGACCGTTGTAGGGGCTGGAGGAATTTACAGAGATAGGGAGGTTTGTAGGGGCTGGAATAGGTTACAGAGATAGGGAGGGTTGTAGGTGCTTGAGGAGGTTACAGGTGTAGGGAGGGTTGTAGGGGCTGGAAGAGGTTACAGAGATAGCGAGGTTTATAGGGGCTGGAGTAGGTTACAGAGATAGGGAGGTTGTCGGGTCTGGAGGATGTTTACAGAGATAGGGATTGTTGTAGGGGCTGGAGGAGGTTACAGAGATAGGGAGCGTTGTAGAGGCTGGAGGAGGTTACAGAGATAGGGAGGGGTTTTGGGGCTGAAGGAGGTCACAGAGATGGGGAGGGTTGAAGGAGCAGGAGGAGGTTTCAGAGATGGGAGGGTTGTAGGGGCTGGAGGAGGTTACAGGGATAGGGAGTGTTGTTGGGGCTGGAGGAGGTTACAGAGATATGGAGGTTTGTAGGGGCTGGAGTAGGTTACAGAGATAGGGAGGGTTGTAGGTGCTGGCGGAGGTTACAGAGGTAAGGAGGGTTGTAGGGGCTGAAGGAGGTTACAGAGATAGGGAGGTTTATAGGGGCTGGAGTAGGTTACAGAGATAGGGAGCGTTGTAGTGGCTGGAGGAGGTTACAGAGATAGGGAGGGGTGTAGGGGCTGGAGGAGGTTACAGAGATAAGGAGGTTTGTAGGGGCTGGAGTAGGTCACAGAGATAGGGAGGTTTGTAGGAGCTGGAGGAGGTTACAGAGATAGGGAGTGTTGTAGGGGCTGAAGGAGGTTACAGAGATAGGGAGGGTTGAAGGGGCTGGAGGACGTTACAGAGATATTGAGGGTTGTAGAGGCTGGTGGAGGTTACAGAGTTAGGGAGGGTTGTAGGATCTGGAGGAGGTTACAGAGAGAGGGAGGGGTGGTTGGGGTTGGAGTAGGTTACAGAGATAGGGAGGTTGTCGGCACTGGAGGAGGTTTACAGAGATAGGGATTGTTGTAGGGGCTGGAGGAGGTTACAGAGATAGGGAGGGTTGTAGAGGCTGGAGGAAGTTACAGAGTTAGGGAGGGGTGTAGGGGCTGAAGGAGGTTACAGAGATAGGGAGTGTTGTAGGGACTGGAGGAGGTTACAGAGTTAGGGAGGGGCTTAGCCGCTGAAGGAGGTGACAGATATAGGGAGGGTTGTAGGGGCTGGAGGTGGTCACAGAGATAGGGAGGGATGTAGGAGCTGGAGGAGGTTACAGAGATGGGAGGATTGAAGGGGCTGGAGGATGTTACAGAGATAGGGAGAGGTGTAGGGTCCGGAGGAGGTTAAAGAGATAGAGAGGGGTGTAGGGGCTGGAGGAGGTTACAGATATAGGGAGGGTTGTAAGGGCTGGAGGAGGCTACTGAGATAGGGAGGAGTGTAGGTGCTAGAGGAGGTTACAGAGATAGAGAGGGTTGTAGGGGCTGGAGGAAGTTACAGAGATAGGGAGGTTTGTAGGGGCTGGAGGATGTTACAAAGATAGGGAGGGTTGTAGGGGCTGTAGGAGGATACAGAGATAGGGAGGGGTGTAGGGGCTGGAGGGGGTTACAGGGATAGGGAGGGTTGTAGGGGCTGGAGGAAGTTACAGAGATAGGGAGAGTTGTAGGGGCTGGAGGAAGTTACAGAGATAGGGAGGTTCGTAGGGGCTGGAGGATGTTACAAAGATAGGGAGCGTTGTAGGGGCTGTAGGAGGATACAGAGATAGGGAGGAGTGTAGGGGCTGGTGGAGGTTACAGAGATAGGGAGGGATGTAGGATCTGGAGGAGGTTACAGAGTGAGGGAGGATGTCGGGTCTGGAGGAGGCTACAGACAATAGGGAGGGTTGTAGGGGCTGGGGGAGGTGACAGAGATAGGGAGGGTTGTAGGGGGCTGGAAGACGTTACAGAGATAGATAGGGTTGTAGGGGCTGGAGCAGGTTACGGAGATAGGGAGGGGTGTAGGGGCTGGAGGAGGTTACAGAGATGGGAGGATTGTAGGGGCTGGAGGACGTTACAGAGATAGGGAGGGTGTAGGGTCTGGAGGATGTTACAGAGATAGGGAGGGGTGTAGGGGCTGGTGGATGTTACAGAGATAGGGAGGGGTGTAGGGGCTGGAGGAGGTTACAGAGTAGGGAGTGTTGTAGGAGGCTCGAGGAGATTACAGAGATAGGGAGGGTTGTAGGGGCTGCAGGAGTTTACAGAGATAGTGAGTGGTGTAGGAGCTGGAGGAGGTTACAGAGATAGGGAGGATTGTAGGGGCTGGAGGATGTTACAAAGATAGGGAGGGTTGTAGGGGCTGGAGGAGTTTACAGTGATAAGGATGTTCGTAGGCACTGGAGGATGTTACAGAGATAGGGAGGGTTGTAGGGGCTGGAGTGGGTTACAGAGATAGGGAGCTTTGTAGGGGCTGAAGGAGGTTACACAGATATTGTGGGTTGTAGTGGCTGGTGGAGGTTACAGAGATAGGGAGGGTTGTAGGATGTGGAGGAGGTTACAGAGTGAGGGAGGGTTGTAGGGGCTGAAGGAGGTTATAGAGATAGGGAGTGTTGTAGGTGTTGGAAGAGGTTACAGAGATAGGGAGGGTGTAGTGGCTGGAGGAGGTTACAGAGATAGGGCAGGTGTAGGGGCTGGAGGAGTTTACAGAGATGGGAGGATTGTAGGGGCTGGAGGACGTTACAGAGATAGGGAGGGTGTCGGAGCTGGAGGAGGTTACAGAGATAGGGAGGGGTGTAGGGGCTGAAGGAGGTTACAGAGATAGGGAGGGGTGTAGGGGCTGGAGGAGGTTACAGAGCTAGGGAGCGTTGTAGGGGCTGGAGGAGGTTACAGAGATAGGGAGGATTGTACGGGCTGGAGGAGGTTACATAGGTAGGGAGGGTTTTAGGGGCTGGAGAAGGTTACAGAGATAGGGAGGTTTGTAGCGGCTGAAGTAGGTTACAGAGATAGGGAGGGTTGTAGGTGCTGGAGGAGGTTACAGAGATAGGGAGGGTTGTAGGGGCTGGAGGAGGTTACAGAGAGAGGGAGGGTTGTAGGGGCTGGAGGAGTTTACAGAGATAGGGAGGGTTGTAGGGGCTGAAGAAGGTTACAGAGATAGGGAGGGGTATAGGTGCTTGAGGAGGTTACAGAGATAGGGAGGGATGTAGGGGCTGGAGGATGTTACAGAGATAGGGAGGTTTGTAGGGCCGGAGTAGGTTACAGAAGTAGGGACCGTTGTAGGGGCTGGAGGAATTTACAGAGATAGGGAGGTTTGTAGGGGCTGGAATAGGTTACAGAGATAGGGAGGGTTGTAGGTGCTTGAGGAGGTTACAGGTGTAGGGAGGGTTGTAGGGGCTGGAAGAGGTTACAGAGATAGGGAGGTTTATAGGGGCTGGAGTAGGTTACAGAGATAGGGAGGTTGTCGGGTCTGGAGGATGTTTACAGAGATAGGGATTGTTGTAGGGGCTGGAGGAGATTACAGAGATAGGGAGCGTTGTAGAGGCTGGAGGAGGTTACAGAGATAGGGAGGGGTGTTGGGGCTGAAGGAGGTCACAGAGATAGGGAGGGTTGTAGGAGCAGGAGGAGGTTTCAGAGATGGGAGGGTTGTAGGGGCTGGAGGAGGTTACAGGGATAGGGAGTGTTGTTGGGGCTGGAGGAGGTTACAGAGATATGGAGGTTTGTAGGGGCTGGAGTAGGTTACAGAGATAGGGAGGGTTGTAGGTGCTGGCGGAGGTTACAGAGGTAAGGAGGGTTGTAGGGGCTGAAGGAGGTTACAGAGATAGGGAGGTTTATAGGGGCTGGAGTAGGTTACAGAGATAGGGAGCGTTGTAGTGGCTGGAGGAGGTTACAGAGATAGGGAGGTTTGTAGGGGCTGGAGTAGGTCACAGAGATAGGGAGGGTTGTAGGGGCTGGAGGAGTTTACAGAGATAGGGAGGGTTGTAGGGGCTGAAGGAGGTTACAGAGATAGGGAGGGGTGTAGTTGCTTGAGGGGAGGTTACAAAGATAGGGAGGAATGTAGGGGCAGGAGGATGTTACAGAGATAGGTAGGTTTGTAGGGCCGCAGTAGGTTGCAGAAGTAGGGAGCATTGTAGGGGCTGGAGGAATTTACAGAGATAGGGAGGTTTGTAGGGGCTGGAATAGGTTACAGAGATAGGGAGTGTTGTAGGTGCTTGAGGAGGTTACAGGTGTAGGGAGGGTTGTAGGGGCTGGAGGAGGTTACAGAGATAGGGAGGTTTATAGGGGCTGGAGTAGGTTACAGAGATAGGGAGGGTTGTAGGGGCTGGAGGAGGTTACAGAGATAGGGAGGTTTATAGGGGCTGGAGTAGGTTACAGAGATAGGGAGTTTTGTAGGAGCTGGAGGAGGTTACAGAGATAGGGAGTGTTGTAGGGGCTGAAGGAGGTTACAGAGATAGGGAGGGTTGAAGGGGCTGGAGGACGTTACAGAGATATTGAGGGTTGTAGAGGCTGGTGGAGGTTACAGAGTTAGGGAGGGTTGTAGGATCTGGAGGAGGTTACAGAGAGAGGGAGGGGTGGTTGGGGTTGGAGTAGGTTACAGAGATAGGGAGGTTGTCGGCACTGGAGGAGGTTTACAGAGATAGGGATTGTTGTAGGGGCTGGAGGAGGTTACAGAGATAGGGAGGGTTGTAGAGGCTGGAGGAGGTTACAGAGATAGGGAGGGTTGTAGGGGCTGAAGGAGTTTACAGAGAGAGGGAGGGTTGTTGGGACTGGTGGTGGTTGCAGAGATAGGGAGGGTTTTAGCGGCTGGTGGAGGTTACAGAGATAGGGAGGGTTGTAGGGGCTGGAGGAGTTTACAGAGATAGGGAGGGGTGTAGCGTCTGAAGGAGGTTATAGATATAGGGAGGGTTGAAGGGGCTGGAGGAGGACACAGAGATAGGGAGGGTTGTAGGGTCAAGAGGAGGTTACAGAGATTTGAGGGTTGTAGGGGCTGGAGGAGGTTACAGAGATATTGAGGGTTGTAGGGGCTGGAGGAGGTTACAGAGACAGGGAGGGGTGAAGGGGCTGGAGGAGGTTACAGAGATATTGTGGGTTGTAGGGGCTGGTGGAGGTTACAGAGTTAGGGAGAGTTGTAGGATCTGGAGGAGGTTACAGAGAAAGGGAGGGCTGTATGGGGCTGGAGGAGGTTACAGAGAAAGGGAGATTGTCGGGTCTGGAGGAGTTTTACAGAGATAGGGAGGGTTGTAGGTGCTGGAGGATGTTACAGAGATAGGGAGGGTTGTAGAGGCTGGAGGAAGTTACACAGTTAGGGAGGGGTGTAGGGGCTGAAGGAGGTTACAGAGATAGGGAGTGTTGTAGGGACTGGAGGAGGTTACAGAGTTAGGGAGGGGATTAGCCGCTGAAGGAGGTTGCAGAGATAGGGAGGGTTGTAGGGGCTGGAGGAGGTCACAGAGATAGGGAGGGATGTAGGAGCTGGAGGAGGTTACAGAGATGGGAGGATTGTAGGGGCTGGAGGATGTTACAGAGATAGGGAGAGGTGTAGGGTCCGGAGGAGGTTAAAGAGATAGGGAGGTTTGTAGGTGCTGGAGGATGTTACAAAGATTGGGAGGGTTGTAGGGGCTGTAGGAGGATACAGAGATAGGGAGGGGTGTAGGGGCTGGAGGGGGTTACAGGGATAGGGAGGATTGTAGGGGCTGGAGGAAGTTACAGAGATAGGGAGAGTTGTAGGGGCTGGAGGAAGTTACAGAGATAGGGAGGTTCATTGGGGCTGGAGGATGTTACAAAGATAGGGAGCGTTGTAGGGGCTGTAGGAGGATACAGAGATAGGGAGGAGTGTAGGGGCTGGTGGAGGTTACAGAGATAGGGAGGGATGTAGGATCTGGAGGAGGTTACAGAGTGAGGGAGGATGTCGGGTCTGGAGGAGGTTACAGAGAATAGGGAGGGTTGTAGGTGCTGGGGGAGGTGACAGAGATAGGGAGGGTTGTAGGGGGCTGGAAGACGTTACAGAGATAGATAGGGTTGTAGGGGCTGGAGCAGGTTACGGAGATAGGGAGGGGTGTAGGGGCTGGAGGACGTTACAGAGATGGGAGGATTGTAGGGGCTGGAGGATGTTACAGAGATAGGGAGGGGTGTAGGGGCTGGTGGAGGTTACAGAGATAGGGAGGGGTGTAGGGGCTGGAGGAGGTTACAGAGTTGGGAGGGTTGTAGGAGGCTCGAGGAGATTACAGAGATAGGGAGTGTTGCAGGGGCTGCAGGAGTTTACAGAGATAGTGAGTGGTGTAGGAACTGGAGGAGGTTACAGAGATAGGGAGGGTTGTAGGGGCTGGAGGATGTTACAAAGATAGGGAGGTTTGTAGGGGCTGGAGGAGTTTACAGTGATGAGGAGGTTCGTAGGGACTGGAGGAGTTTACAGAGATAGGGAGGGTTTTAGGGGCTGGAGTGGCTTACAGAGATAGGGAGCTTTGTAGGGGCTGAAGGAGGTTACACAGATATTGTGGGTTGTAGTGGCTGGTGGAGGTTACAGAGATAGGGAGGGTTGTAGGATGTGGAGGAGGTTACAGAGTGAGGGAGGGTTGTAGGGGCTGAAGAAGGATACAGAGATAGGGACGGGTGAAGTGGCTGGAGGAGTAACAGAGAAAGGGAGGGGTGTAGGAGCTGGAGGAGCTTACAGAGATAGGGAGGATTGTAGGGGCTGAAGGAGGTTATAGAGATAGGGAGTGTTGTAGGTGTTGGAAGAGGTTACAGAGATAGGGAGGGTGTAGTGGCTGGAGGAGGTTACAGAGATAGGGCAGGTGTAGGGGCTGGAGGATGTTACAGAGATGGGAGGATTGTAGGGGCTGGAGGATGTTACAGAGATAGGGAGGGGTGTAGGGGCTGGAGGAGGTTACAGAGACAGGGAGGGTTTTAGGGGCTGGAGGTGGTCACAGAGATAGGGAGGGTTGTAGGGGCTGGAGGAGGTTACAGTGATAGGGAGGTGTGCAGGGGCTGGAGGAGTTTACAGAGATAGGGAGGGTTGTAGGAGCTGGAGGAGGTTACAGATATAAGGAGGGTTGTAGGGGCTGAAGGAGGTTACAGAGATAGGGAGGGATGAAGGGGCTGGAGGAGGTTACAGAGTTATTGAGGGTTGTAGGGGCTGGTGGAGGTTACAGAGTTAGGGAGAGTTGTAGGATCTGGAGGAGGTTTCAGAGAGAGGGAGGGGTGTATGGGGCTGGAGGAGGTTACAGAGAAAGGGAGATTGTCGGGTCTGGAGGAGGTTTACAGAAATAGGGAGGGTAGTAGGTGCTGGAGGATGTTACAGAGATAGGGATGGTTGTAGAGGCTGGAGGAAGTTACAGAGTTAGGGAGGGGTGTAGGGGCTGAAGGAGGTTACAGAGATAGGGAGTGTTGTAGGGACTGGAGGAGGTTACAGAGTTAGGGAGGGGATTAGCCGCTGAAGGAGGTGACAGAGATAGGGAGGGTTGTAGGGGCTGGAGGTGGTCACAGAGATAGGGAGTGATGTAGGAGCTGGAGGAGGTTACAGAGATGGGAGGATTGTAGGGGCTGGAGGATGTTACAGAGATAGGGAGAGGTGTAGGGGCCGGAGGAGGTTAAAGAGATAGGGAGGGGTGTAGGGGCTGGAGGAGGTTACAGAGATAGAGAGGGTTGTAGGGGCTGGAGGAAGTTACAGAGATAGGGAGGTTTGTAGGGGCTGGAGGATGTTACAAAGATAGGGAGGGTTGTAGGGGCTGTAGGAGGATACAGAGATAGGGAGGGGTGTAGGGGCTGGAGGGGGTTACAGGGATAGGGAGGGTTGTAGGGGCTGGAGGAAGTTACAGTGATAGGGAGTTTTGTAGGGGCTGGAGGAAGTTACAGAGATAGGGAGGTTTGTAGGGGCTGGAGGATGTTACAAAGATAGGGAGGGTTGTAGGGGCTGTAGGAGGATACAGAGATAGGGAGGAGTGTAGGGGCTGGTGGAGGTTACAGAGATAGGGAGGGATGTAGGATCTGGAGGAGGTTACAGAGAATAGGGAGGGTTGTAGGGGCTGGGGGATGTGACAGAGATAGGGAGGGTTGTAGCGGGCTGGAAGACGTTACAGAGATAGATAGGGTTGTAGGGGCTGGAGCAGGTTACGGAGATAGGGAGGGGTGTAGGGGCTGGAGGAGGTTACAGAGATGGGAGGATTGTAGGGGCTGGAGGACGTTACAGAGATAGGGAGGGTGTATGGTCTGGAGGATGTTACAGAGATAGGGAGGGGTGTAGGGGCTGGTGGATGTTACAGAGATAGGGAGGGGTGTAGGGGCTGGAGGAGGTTACAGAGTAGGGAGGGTTGTAGGAGGCTCGAGGAGATTACAGAGATAGGGAGGGTTGTAGGGGCTGCAGCAGTTTACAGAGATAGTGAGTGTTGTAGGAGCTGGAGGAGGTTACAGAGATAGGGAGGATTGTAGGGGCTGGAGGATGTTACAAAGATAGGGAGGGTTGTAGGGGCTGGAGGAGTTTACAGTGATAAGGAGGTTCGTAGGCACTGGAGGATGTTACAGAGATAGGGAGGGTTGTAGGGGCTGGAGTGGGTTACAGAGATAGGGAGCTTTGTTGGGGCTGAAGGAGGTTACACAGATATTGTGGGTTGTAGGGGCTGGTGGAGGTTACAGAGATAGGGAGGGTTGTAGGATGTGGAGGAGGTTACAGAGTGAGGGAGGGTTGTAGGGGCTGAAGAAGGATACAGAGATAGGGACGGGTGAAGTGGCTGGAGGAGTTACAGAGAAAGGGAGGGGTGTAGGAGCTGGAGGAGCTTACAGATATAGGGAGGGTTGTAGGGGCTGAAGGAGGTTATAGAGATAGGGAGTGTTGTAGGTGTTGGAAGAGGTTACAGAGATAGGGAGGGTGTAGTGGCTGGAGGAGGTTACAGAGATAGGGCAGGTGTAGGGGCTGGAGGAGGTTACAGAGATGGGAGGATTGTAGGGGCTGGAGGATGTTACAGAGATAGGGAGGGTGTCGGGGCTGGAGGAGTTTACAGAGATAGGGAGGGGTGTAGGGGCTGGAGGAGGTTACAGAGGTAGGGAGGGGTGTAGGGGCTGAAGGATGTTACAGAGATAGGGAGGGTTGTAGGGGCTGGAGGAGGTTACAGAGGTAGGGAGGGTTGTAGTGGCTGGAGGAGGTTACAGAGATAGGGAGGTTTGTAGGGGCTGGAGGATGTTACAGAGGTAGGGAATGTTGTAGGGGCTGGAGGATGTTACAGATAGGGAGGTTTGTAGCGGCCGGAGTAGGTTACAGAGATATGGAGGGTTGTAGGTGCTGGAGGAGGTTACAGAGATAGGGAGGTTTGTAGGGGCTGGAGGAGGTTACAGAGACAGGGAGGGTTTTAGGGGCTGGAGGAGGTTACAGTGATAGGGAGGTGTGCAGGGGCTGGAGGACGTTACAGAGATAGGGAGGGTTGTAGGATCTGGAGGAGGTTACAGGGAGAGGGAGGGCTGTATGGGGCTGGAGGAGGTTTCAGAGATAGGGAGGTTTTCGGGTCTGGAGGAGGTTTGCAGAGATAGGGAGAGTTGTAGGGGCTGGAGGAGGTTACAGAGAGAGGAAGGGTTGTAGAGGCTGGAGGAGGTTACAGAAATAGGGAGGGGTGTAGGGGCTGGAGGAGTTTACAGAGCTAAGGAGGCTTGTAGGGACTGGAGGAGATTACAGAGATAGGGAGGGGTTTAGCGGCTGAAGGAGGTTACAGAGATAGGGAGGATTGTAGGGGCTGGTGGAGGTTACAGTGATAGGGAGGTGTGCAGGGGCTGGAGGAGGTTACAGGGATAGGGAGGGGTGTAGCGGCTGAAGGAGGTTACAGATATAGGGAGGGTTGTAGGGGCTGGAGGAGGTTACAGAGATAGGGAGGGTTTTAGGGGCTGGAGGAGTTTACAAAGATACGGAGGATTGTAGGGGCTGGAGGACGTTACAGAGATAGGGAGGGTTTTACGGGCTGGAGGAGGTTACAGAGATGGGAGGATAGTAGGGGCTGGAGGACGTTACAGAGATAAGGAGATGTGTAGGGCTGGAGGAGGTAATAGAGATAGGGAGGGGTGTAGGGGCTGGAGGAGGTTACAGAGATAGGGACGGTTTTAGGGGCTGGAGGAGGTTATAGAGATAGGGACTGTTGTAGGGGTTGGAGGAGGTTATAGAGTTAGGGAGTTTTGTAGGTGCTGGAGGAGTTTATAGAGATAGGGAGGGTTGTAGGGGCTGGAGGAGGTTATAGAGATAGGGAGGTTTGTAGAGGTTGGAAGAGGTTACAGATATAGGGAGGGTTGCTGGACCAGGAGCCAGTGTGGGTCAGCGAGCACAGGCGGTGATGGGTGAACGGGACCCGGTGCGAGTTGGGACACGGGCTGGGGACAAAGTTTGGGACGAGCTGTAGTTTCCGGAGGGTAGAATGTGGGAGAGCAGCCAGGAGGGGGTTGGAATAGTCGAGTCTGGAGGGAACGAACGTGTGGACGAGGGTTTCAGCAGCCGAAGCACTACGACAGGGTGCGGAGTCAGGCGACATTACGGAGGTGGAAAATGGGCGGTCTTAGTGACGGCATGGAGACAAGGCCGAAGCTCATCTCAGGATCAAACGTGACACCGAGGTTGTGAAGAGACTGGATTAATCCCCAGCCAGTCACCAGGGAGCGGGATGGAGTCGGAGTCGCTCGGGATCGGAGTTTGGAGAGGGGATCGGAAACAACAGCTTCAAGTCTTCCCAATGTTTAATCGGAGGGAACCTCCGCTCCTCCAGGACTGGATTTCGGAGCAGCACTCTGACAATTTAGAGAGTGGAGGAGTCCAGGGAGGTGGGGGTGAGGTTATGTGTTTTTAGCGTAGATGTGAAAACAAACACCATGCTTTGGTTGCCTTGGCGACGATGGGACTAAATGGCTCCCGTCTGCAATTGTAGCCCTGGACTTGTGACTTTGATCGTGAACCAAGACCCACTCGTAGAGCCCGACTAACCTTACTTGTGTTGATAAGCCAACTGAGGCCCAGGCTTTGGCCACTCTTCTAGGCCCTAAAGCGGTGAAAGGTCAGTGATTTAAGGGCAAGGCCTTAAAATCTCCACACGAGCTCTCAACCTTCCCAATAAAAATTCAGCCTCAACTTAACATAAATCCACCTTTATTGGAAAAATATTCAATTCAATAAATAGACAAGAGTTGATAATAAACATTATATATTATTATTATAACAATAAATATTAGAAATTTAGATAAATAATCTGATAAATATGAATAATTAAAATGCAGACAATTGGCCATAACGCCTCCCAAAAGGACATAGACACGTTGGGGAAATGGGTAGACAAGTGGCAGATGAAGTTCAATATAGAGAAATGTTGAGGTGATTCATTTTGGTAGGAAGAGTCTGGAGCTACAATATAAAATAAAGGGTAGAATTCTAAAGGGGGTGCAGGAGCAGAGGGAGCTGGGGGTATATGTGAATAAATCATTTGAAGGTGGCAGGACAGGTTGAGAGAGCAGTTAATAAAGCATCCAGTATCCTGGGCTTTATTACTAGGGACATAGAGTACAAGAGCAAGGAGGTTATGTTAAACCTGTATAAAACACTGGTTCAGCCCCAACTGGAGTATTGTGTCCAGTTCTGGGCACCGCACTTTAGGAAGGATGTGAAGGCTTTAGAGAGAGCGAGAGAGAGGGGGAACGGAAATGGTTCCAGGGATGAAGGACTTCAGTCCCGTGGATGGATTGGAGAAGTTGGGACTGTTCTCCTTGGAGAAGAGAAGGTCGAGAGGAGAATGGATGGAGGGTGTTCAAAATCACGAGGGGGTCTGGGATAGAGCGGACAGGGAGAAACTGTTCCCATTGGAGGGAGGATCGAGAACTAGACGGACACGGATTTAAGACGATCGGTAAAAACAGTGACGGAGACACGAGGAGAAACTTTTTCACTCAGTGAGTGGTTAGGATTTGGAACGCGCTGCCTGAGAGTGTGGGGGAGGGGAGGCAGGGTCAATCGAGGCTTTCCAAAGGGGGGAATTGGGTTTTTTTTATTCTTTAATGGGATGGGGGCATCGCTGGGAAAGCCAGTATTATTATTGCCCATCCCTAATTGCCCGTTGAGAAGGTGGTGGGTGAGCCGCCTTCTTGAGCCGCTGCAGTCCCCGTGTGGTGTAGGTACACCCACCGTGCTGTTAGGGAGGGAGTTCCAGGATTTTGTCCCGTGTGGTGTAGGTACACCCACCGTGCTGTTAGGGAGGGAGTTCCAGGATTTTGTCCCGTGTGGTGTAGGTACACCCACCGTGCTGTTAGGGAGGGAGTTCCAGGATTTTGTCCCGTGTGGTGTAGGTACACCCACAGCGCTGTTAGGGAGGGAGTTCCAGGATTTTGACCCAGTGACAGTGAAGGAACGGCCATTATATTCCCAAGTCGGGATGGTGAGCAGCTCGGAGGGGAACTTGCAGTTGGTGGTGTTCCCCATGTGTCTGCTGCCCTTGTCCTTCTAGGTGGTAGAGGTGGTGGTTTTGGGCGGCGCTGTCGAAGGAGTCTTGGCGAGTTGCTGCAGTGCATCTTGTAGATGGTACACACACTGCTGCCCCTGTGTGTCGGTGGTGGAGGGAGTGAATGTTTGTGGATGGGGTGCTGATCAAGCGGGGGCTGCTTTGTCCTGGATGGTGTCGAGCTTCTTGAATGTTGTGGGAGCTGCACTCATCCAGGCAAGTGGGGAGTATCCCATCACACTCCTGACTTGTGCCTTGTAGATGGTGGATAGGCTTTGGAGAGTCAGGAGGTGAGTAACTCTCCGCAGGATTCCCAGCCTCTGACCTGCTCTTGTAGCCACAGTATTTATATGGCTGGTTCAGTTCAGTTTCTGGTCAATGGTAACCCCCAGGATGTTGATAGTGGGGGATTCAGTGATGGTGATGCCATTGAACATCAAGGGGTGATGGTTAGATTCTCTCTTGTTGGAGATGGTCATTGCCTGACACTTGTGTGGGGTGAATATTACTTGCCACTTGTCAGCCCCAAGCCTGGATATTGTCCAGTTCTTGCTGCATTTGGACACGGGACTGCTTCAGTATCTGAGGAGGAGGAACGTGCGGGGTTAGAGGGAAAGGGCAGGAGAATGGGGCTGGGTGAGTTGCTCCTGCAGAGGGCCAGCACCGACACAAGGGGCTGAATGGCCTCCCTGTGGGCCGCAATCGGCCAGCGATTGCGTACCACAGGCGAGAGGCGATAGGCGCTGAGGGACCCCCATGGTCGTGGCTGCAACAGATTTTGATGTCATTTAGCCTCAGGATGGGGTGGGAGGTTGAAGACGGAGGGGGGGGGTTGGGTTTGGTGGTGGTGGTGGGGGGTGGGGGGGGGGGGCGGTGTTGACGGTGCGGGTGAGGGGGAAGCTGAGCGGTGGGGGGGAGGGAGCCTCGGGGGAGCACAGTAACAGCGAGAACCCGCTTCGATGAGAGTGAAGGGGGGGGAGAGTGAGGGTGGAGGACAGGCCTCGGGGCTGATGAAGATATCGATGAGGAATCCTGCTGTCTGCAGCGGTGGGAGCGATGACGATGGCGTTAACACGATGGACCCCGGGCCACGCAGGTCAGGTGCTCGTTCAGGAGCCGCGCCAGTTCGTCGACCACTCGATCCACCGAGCTGTCCGGATTCTCCTGCAAGGAGGGAGGGGAGGGGGTGAGGGGGGGTGGGGGGAGAGACAGGAAGAGGGGGGTACAGGTTACTGAATCGCTCGCTCCGCCAGACTGCGCTCGAGCGACGGGCGCCTCCCCTCCCCCGCCTGCTCCGAGCTTGGAGGGAATGAGGGACAACGGCGGCAAATCCCTGGTCAAATTCCCGACACGTGCCCTGAATCTGAAATCCCCCCCCGATTGTGGGGAGTGGGACCTCATTCCCAAGAGTTTAGCGCATTGTAACAGAAGCTGATGGCCTGGACTTGGGTTGGACTGGAGGGTGTAATGGTGTAATGGAGGGTGCTGGACTGTACTGGACTACGCTGAACTCTGCTGGGCAGTACTGGGCTGTACTAGTTTGTCTTGGACTGTGTTGGACTATGTTAGACTGTGCTGGACTGTACTGGATTGCGCTGGACTGTGTTGGACTATGTTGGACCGTGCTGGACTGTACTGGATTGCGCTGGACTGTGTTGGACTATGTTGGACCGTGCTGGACTGTACTGGATTGCGCTGGACTGTGTTGGACTATGTTGGACCGTGCTGGACTGTACTGGATTGTGCTGGACTGTGTTGGACTATGTTGGACCGTGCTGGACTGTACTGGTTAATGTTGGGCTGTGTTGGACTATGTTAGACTGTGCTGAACTATACTGGATTGCGCTGGACTGTGTTGGACTATGTTGGACTGTGCTGGACTGTACTGTAGTGCACTGGCCTGGACTGGACTGTGCTGGACTGTATTAGACTGTACTGGACTGTGGTGGACTCCACTGGACTGTACTGGACAGTACCAGAGTGTGCTGGACAGTATTAGACTGTACTGAACTGTACTAGACTTTACAGGTCTGTGCTGGACTGCACTGGACTGTACTGGACAGTACCAGACTCTGCAGGACTGTACTAGACTGTACAGGTCTGTAATGGGCTGCGTTGGACTGTAGTGGTCCGTGCTGGACTGCACTGGATTGTAGTGGTCTGTGCTGGACTGGACTGGATTGTAGTGGTCTGTGCTGGACTGGACTGGATTGTAGTGGTCGGTGCTGGACTGGACTGGATTGTAGTGGTCTGTGCTGGACTGGATTGGATTGTAGTGGTCTGTGCTGGACTGCACTGGACTGTACTTCACTGGTTTCTGCAGGCTTACCTGCTCCTGTTTCACAATCAATTAATGCTTCCAGTCTAATGCGGGCCCCAGGTTAACTTGCACTCAAACAATGTATTAGGAATTTCAATCTCCCCATTCCCCAACTCCTAACCCACTCCCACACCCAACCCACACCACCCTCAGCCCCAACCAGCACCCGCTCATACACACACACACACACACACACACACATCGAAGAGCGATTGTATCCAAGTGGGATCCAGTTCGGGAAATGGGAATTTGGAATTACCTTCACATCTTTGAGTCTTTGTAGCAAGAGAGAGAGTTCTGTGGAATATTGGT
The DNA here is from genome assembly GCF_017639515.1 of Carcharodon carcharias. Classification (NCBI taxonomy): domain Eukaryota; kingdom Metazoa; phylum Chordata; class Chondrichthyes; order Lamniformes; family Lamnidae; genus Carcharodon; species Carcharodon carcharias. Next base: position 4,193,679 of record NC_054501.1, read on the forward strand.
CTGTGTTCAAAGCATCTGCCGAGGCCTGG
>NC_054501.1:4198707-4211207 GCF_017639515.1 Carcharodon carcharias
TCGTAGCACAGATCACTCAGAGACACCAGTATTCCCATTCCGCCTGTCTGAGTACTTCCCAATTGTCCATGCCCTCTGCACACCCAGCTCCCAAACCGTTCCTCACCCATCGCAAAAGGTGGCATCAGATCCACCCACTCTTTCACGTTTGGCAAAAGACTTTCATGTGGCACTTTATCAAGTGTCTTCTGCAAATCCAAACCTCATAGCCACTCCATTAAGCGCACTTAGCTCGATTTTCGAACGAAATAAAATGACAACTAGGTTAGTTAGACACAGGGAGACATTAGTTAGACACGGGGGAGACGTTAGTTAGACACGGGGAGATGTTAGTTAAACACGGGGGGATAATATTTAGACGCAGAGAGGTGGATCTGGACCCCAGGAGATGTAAATCCATTTGCTGTCTCTTACGTAATGATTCTGGAAGTGCTGGAAGGTTCTCATGACGACAGGTGGCAGGGTCCTGAAGATGGATAAATCGCAGGTCCCTCCGTCTGACCTCTCCCCCACTGTGCCCGTGAGTGGGCCGCACAGTAGAAGAGCCATGGCGGCCGAGAGGAGACAGCTGCTTGTTCCGATCGCCATTCTGAAGGGCGGTGGGCGGCGGGCGTTGGGGGCGTGGAGTCAAACGGGAGAGCGGAGCACCGGGGAAGCTGAGTGAAAGGTTGGGGAGCGACCGGGAGCGAGAGGGAGCCTCGGGGACAATCACACTCCTCGTGTCGAGGGGAAACAGCTGGCTGGTCTCGCCGTCGGCTCTGAAGCAGCTCGGGTCCGCTTCTCTCGGATGTCGCCTCGCTCTGTGACCCATCTCCATCTCCACCCCTCTTTTATATCGGCTCCAGGAGGGTGTAGAAATCCCCCAGCCAGACTCTGAAAGGAAAAGTGAATGAACGGACAGTTTAATTTCCATTGAGGTCAGTGATGCTGCTTTGATTTGGAAAGGAAATCAAGAGAGAGAAAGACAGGGAGAGAGAGAGAGAGGATGGATCAGAAACTGAAAGTTAATGCTCAGAAGTGTGTGTGTGTGAGTGTGTGTGTGATATTCGGAGCAGTGTCTGAGCGAGAGAGGGGGAAACTGAAATTATCCAGCCCTCCCTGGGCTATTACACCCCCCAGCTACACGGGTAATCCCAGCTTCTGTTAACCCAAGTGAATGTAAAGCGACAAGCGGGACTTTGGACTGTAAAATGGTTCTTGAATCTTCGTGCCTCCGGTGAGGGTTCAGGAATGTTAATCCCCACAAGTTGTCGCTACCCCAGCGTTCAAGTTTCCATCAGGCCGAAGACAAACTTAACCTTGTTTCCCCCTCATCATTGACTTGCACTTATATAGCGCCTATAAGTGAAATGTCTCCAAGGTGCATCGCGGGTGTGTTATGTAATAGGATTGGACCCCGAGGCACGTGACGAGATATCAGGGACAGGACAAAATAAAACCCCGGTCAAAGAGGTCGGTTTTTAAGGGGCATCTTAAAGGAGAAGGGGCGAGAGACAGAGTGAGACAGACAGAGAGAAAGAGAGGGAGAGAGAGAGAGAGGGGGGCAGACAGGTGTTTAGGGAAGGCATTCCAGAGCTTAGGGTTGGAGGAGGCTACAGAGATAAGGAGGGTTGTAGGGGCTGGAGGAGGTTACAGAGATAGGGAGGGGTGTAGGGGCTGGAGAAGGTGACAGAGATAGGGAGGGTTGTAGGGGCTGGAGGAGGTTACAGAGATAGGGAGGGTTGTAGGGGCTGGAGGAGGTTACAGATATAGGGAGGGGTGTAGAGGTTGAAGGAGGTTACAGAGATAGGGAGGGTTGGATGGGCTGGAGGAGGTTACAGAGATAGGGAGGGTTGTAGGGACTGGAGGAGGTTACAGAGATAGGGAGGGGTGTAGGGGCTGGAGGAGGTTATAGAGATAGGGAGTGTTGTAGGAGCTAGAGGAGGTTACAGAGATAGGGAGGGTTGTAGGAGCTGGAGGAGGTTACAGAGATAGGTAGTGTTTTAGGGGCCGGGGGAGGTTACAGAGATAGGGAGGGTTGTAGGGTCTGGAGGAGGTTACAGAGATAGGGAGGGTTGTAGGAGCTGGAGGAGAGTACAGAGATAGGGAGGCATGTATGGGCTAGAGGAGGTTACAGAGATAGGGAGGGTTGTAGGGCTTCGGGAGGTTACAGAGATAGGGAGGGTTGTAGGAGCTGGAGGAGGTTACAGAGATAGGGAGGGTTGTAGGAGCTGGAGGAGGTTACAGAGATAGGGAGGATCGTAGTTTCTGGAGGAGGTTACAGAGATAGGGAGGGTTGTAAGGGCTGGAGGAGATTGCAGAGATAGGGAGGGTCGTGGTTGCTGGAGGAGGTCAGAGAGATAGGGAGGTTTGTAGGGGCTGGAGGAGGTTACAGAGATAAAGAGGGGTGTAGGGGCTGGAGGAGGTTACAGAGATAGGGAGGGTTGTAGGGGCTGGAGGAGGTTACAGAGATAGGGAGGGTTGTAGGGGCTGGAGGAGGTAACAGAGATAGGGAGGATTGTAGTGGCTTGCGGATGTTACAGAGATAGGGAGGGTTGTAGGGGCTGGAGGAGGTAACAGAGACAGGGAGGATTGTAGTGGCTTGCGGATGTTACAGAGATAGGGAGGGTTGTAGGGGCTGGAGGAGGTTACAGAGATAGGGAGGGTTGTAGGGGCTGGAGGAGGTTACAGAGATAGGGAGGGTTTTCGGGGCTGGAGGAGGTAACAGAGATAGGGAGGGTTGTAGGGGCTCGAGGAGGTTACAGAGATAGGGAGGGCTGTCGAGGCTGGAGGAGGTAACAGAGATAGGGAGGGTTGTAGGGACTGGAGGAGGTTACAGAGATAGGGATTGTTGTAGGGGCTGGAGGAGGTTACAGAGATAGGGAGTGTTGTAGGGGCTGGAGGGGGTTACAGAGTTGGGAGGGTAGTAGTTTCTGGAGGAGGTTACAGAGATAGGGAGGGTTGTATGGGCTGTAGGAGATTTCAGAGATAGGGAGGGTCGTGGTTGCTGGAGGAGGTCACAGAGATAGGGAGGTTTGCAGAGGCTGGAGGAGGTTACAGAGATAGGGAGGGTTGTAGGGGCTGGAGGAGGTTACAGAGATAGGGAGGGTAGTAGTTTCTGGAGGAGGTTACAGAGATAGGGAGGGTTGTAGGGGCTGGAGGGGGTTCCAGAGATAGGGAGGGTAGTAGTTTCTGGAGGAGGTTACAGAGATAGGGAGGGTTGTAAGGGCTGGAGGAGATTGCAGAGATAGGGAGGGTCGTGGTTGCTGGAGGAGGTCACGGAGATAGGGAGGTTTGCAGGGGCTGGAGGAGGTTACAAAGATAGGGAGGGTCGTAGGGGTTGGAGGAGGTTCCAGAGATAGGGAGGATTGTAGTGGCTGGAGGACGTTACAGAGATAGGGAGAGTTGTAGGGGCTGGAGGAGGTTACAGAGATAGGGACGGTTGTATGGGCTGGAGGAGGTTACAGAGATAGGGAGGGCTGTCGGGGCTGGAGAAGGTTACAGAGATAGGGAGGTTTATAGGGGCTGGAGGAGGTTACAGAGATAGGGAGGGGTGTCGGGGATGGAGGAGGTTACAGAGATAGTGAGGGGTTTCAGGGATGGAGGAGTTTACCGAGATATGGAGGGGTGTCGGGGCTGGAGGAGGTTACAGAGATAGGTAGGGTTGTCGGGGATGGAGGAGGTTACAGAGATCGGGAGGGTTGTCAGGGATGGAGGAGGTTACAGAGATAGGGAGGGGTGTCGGGGATGGAGGAGGTAACAGAGATAGGGAGGGTTGTAGGGACTGGAGGAGGTTACAGATATAGGGACGGTTGTAAGGGCTGGAGGAGGTTACAGAGATAGGGATTGTTGTAGGGGCTGGAGGAGGTTACAGAGATAGGGAGGGGTGTCGGGGATGGAGGAGGTTACAGAGATAGTGAGGGGTGTCGGGGATGGAGGAGGTTACAGAGATAGGGAGGGGTGTCAGTGATGGAGAAGGTTACAGAGATCGGGACATGGATGGGGGCTGGAGCAATGTAAACTCGGTGACGTGAATTTCAAAGGGACCGGGAGCCAGTGTCGAGTACATCGGCGGGTTGGGGGTGGGGGGTGGTGGGGGGTGTGGGTTTGCTGGTCGGGAGTGTCCAGGGTTTGGCTAGTGTGCCAAGTGTTGGGTGGGCTTCCTGAGGGTGGATGGTGGGGAAGGGAAGGCGTGCGAGAGTTGGGACAATGGAATAGTTGTCCACGAGGATCTGTCCATCGCTCCTCACAACACAGGCAGAGGTCGGCTGGGAACCAAGGAGGCCGTGAATTCCTTGGAAATGCTTCGTAACGCTCAGTTTGGTGAAAGACCATCACGTGCCTGCTTTATCCTGGCCTTTCTTTCAGTTTCCGTGAATTGCTTCAGCACGTCAGTTCTGCAGTTGATCAGACCCCTGCCTGAAAGCACAGGCTGTAGAAGCTTCTAGAGAGACAGGCCTTGCCACTTGGAGACAGCGAGGGAAGTCCTCACTTCCTTCCCCTTTGCCGAATTGGTTTCATTTTCGGTCAATACCCAAATCAAAGCTTCGAACCCACAATTAAATTCTCTTTCCCTGTACCCCTTCCGCAGGTCAATGGGCCGTGAGGGTCTTGCTCGCCTTCGGCCAGGATTCACAGGGGTCTCGCGCTCGCTTCTGAGTCAAAGCGTCCTGGGATCGAATCCCCGCTGCAGAGACTCGAACCCCGTAAATCAGGCCCAATGCTCCCCCTTCCCCGGTGCCGTGCTGAGGGAGCGCCGCACTGTCAGGGGGTCAGTGCTGAGGGGGCGCCGCACTGTGGGAGGGTCAGCGCTGAGGGAGCGCCGCACTGTCGGAGGGTCAGCGCTGAGGGAGCGCCGCACTGTCGGAGGGTCAGTGCTGAGGGAGCGCCGCACTGTGGGAGGCTCCGTGCTGAGGGAGCGCCGCACTGTCGGAGGGTCAGTGTTGAGGGAGCGCCGCACTGTCGGAGGGTCAGCGCTGAGGGAGCGCCGCACTGTCGGAGGGTCAGTGCTGAGGGAGCGCCGCACTGTCGGAGGGTCAGTGCTGAGGGAGCGCCGCACTGTGGGAGGGTCAGTGCTGAGGGAGCGCCGCACTGTCGGAGGGTAGGAACAGAAGGAGCCCTGCAGAGGAACAAAATTAAACCATTCAGCCCCTCGAGCCTGTTCCTCCATCTACACAGCCTCGGTTCCATAACCCTCAATCCCCCCACCCGACCCCAACAAAAATCTCTCAATCTCAAGTTAGAAATTTCCAATTGACCTCCGCCCAGCTCATAGCCTCGACAGCTTTATGTGGGTGGGGGGTGGTGGGGGGGGTCGGTCGGGGTGGGGTGGTTGGTGGGCTGGGTGGGGGGCGGGGGGTGGGGGGGGATAGAGAGTTTCAGGTTCCCACTCCCCTCGGTGTGAGGAAGCGCTTCCTGACATCACCCCTCCTGAACGGCCCCGCTCCCAGTTTTTAAGGCCCTGCCCCCCCACCAAACCCCCCCCTCCCCCCACCCCCACCACCATCGTTCTGGGCTACTGCCCCACCCCCACCCCCACTTCCCCCCCTCCCCAGAAGAGGTAGGTTCTCTCCATCGACTCCTATCGAACACTCGAAAGGCCTTAAGGCCCTCAGGGTGCGATACGCGAGGGAGCGCAAGCCCGCTTCGCGAAGTCAAGGCTGACGATACCCAAGCAGGCCGGACACCACCTGCGGGCAGGGAGCAATCGAGCTCAGGCTTTGGGGCCTAGTGCGTTTGCTCTGGTTTCCATACTGAGGCAGGAGGCTTCATCGAAAGGCTCCCCCAGACTTGCCGCACAGGGGCCTCTGGACTCTGATTTCCGACGGGCTCTGCCCTTTGACACCCGGCCCTTTGAGACACCCTCCCTGATATCGTTCTCGGGCGGGAAGGAGGGCGTCGTGTGCTGCGCCCCTCAGCCCCTGCCCTCCCAACACCCCCACACCCCCTTTCACCCCTCCCCCTCTGCACACCCCCCCCCCCTCCCCCCCCCACACCCCCACCCCCTCCACCGGTGAATCCTGAATCTCCCTCACTCTCTCTCTCTCCTGTGTTCCAGTCAGAACATCCTTTCATTTTCAACTCTCAGCAGCTCCCTGACACTTCAGGCTCCCCGCAAGCTGCACTTTCAGTTTCCCCGGCTCCTGCGACATTTCTTGGTCACAATCATTTGCTCCCCTCTCCGGTTTAGTAACTTCATCAGGGCCACTGAAGCAGTCCATGTCCAAATGCAGCAAGACCTGGACAATATCCAGGCTTGGGGCTGACAAGTGGCAAGTAACATTCACCCCACACCAGCGCCGGGCAATGACCTTCTCCAACAAGAGAGAATCTAACCATCGCCCCTTGATGTTCAATGGCATTACCATCACTGAATCCCCTACTATCAACATCCTGGGGGTTACCATTGACCAGAAACTGAACTGGACCCAGCCATATAAATACTGTGGCTACAAGAGCAGGTCAGAGGCTGGGAATCCTGCGGCGAGTAACTCATCTCCTGTCTCCCCAAAGCCTGTCCACCATCTACAAGGCCCCAGTCAGGAGTGTGATGGGATACTCCCCACTTGCCTGGATGAGTGCAGCTCCCACAACACTCAAGAAGCTCGACACCGTCCAGGACAAAGCAGCCCCGCTTGATGGGCACTCCATCCACAAACGTTCACTCCCTCCCCCACCACTGACGCACAGGGGCAGCAGTGTGTGTACCATCTACAAGATGCACTGCAGCAACTCGCCAAGGCTCCTTCGACAGCACCGCCCAAACCCACCACCTCTACCACCTAGAAGGACAAGGGCAGCAGACACATGGGGAACACCCACCACCTGCAAGTTCCCCTCCGAGCCCCTCACCATCCCGACTTGGAAATATATCGGCCGTTCCTTCACTGTCACTGGGTCAAAATCCTGGAACTCCCTTCCTAACAGCGCGGTGGGTGTACCTACACCACACAGGACAAAATCCTGGAACTCCCTCCCTAACAGCACAGTGGGTGTACCTACACCACACGGGACAAAATCCTGGAACTCCCTCCCTAACAGCACGGTGGGTGTACCTACACCACATGGGACAAAATCCTGGAAATCCCTCCCTAACAGCACGGTGGGTGTACCTACACCACACGGGGACTGCAGCGGCTCAAGAAGGCGGCCTGACCCCCCCACCAACTTGAAGGGGGTAATTAGGGATGGGCAACAAATGCTGGGCCCAGCCAGCGAATTCCACACCCCGTAAATGAAGGAATAAAAGACGAATGATAAAAATCGGCTCCCAGGGACCGGGTGCAGATCAGAATCCTCACCCTGACAACCTCCACAGCAGTCCCCACTCCCACTTTCCGGAGTCCCCCCAGCCTCAACAACACCTCCCGCTCTGTAACACGGCCCAGAAAGGTTTTCTCCCAGCAGAAGAGCTCCCATCTCAAAACACAGTCACCGCAGTGAATAGGTAAAATTGCGCACAGCAAGATCCCACCAAAAGGCAATGTGATGAACGAGCAGTTGGGGTGGCGATAACCCTGGTGCCAGCGCTGAGGGAGCGCCGCACTGTCAGAGGGTCAATACTGAGGGAGTGCTGCACTGTCGGAGGGTCAGCGCTGAGGGAGTTCTGCACTGTCGGAGGGTCAGTGCTGAGGGAGTGCTGCACTGTCGGAGGGTCAGTGCTGAGGGAGTGCTGCACTGTCAGAGGGTCAGTGCTGAGGGAGCGCCGCGCTGTCGGAGGGTCAGTGCTGAGGGAGTGCTGCACTGTCAGAGGGTCAGTGCTGAGGGAGTACTGCACTGTCGGAGGGTCAGTGCTGAGGGAGCGCCGCACTGTCAGAGGGTCATTACTGAGGGATTGCTGCACTGTTGGACGGTTGGTGCTGAGGGAGCGACTCACGGTTGGAGCATAGGCGCTGAGGGTGCACCGCACTGTCAGCAGTGCCATCTTTTGGGTTGAGATCTTAAACCTGAGGCCCTAAGGCCCTCGTCTGCGCTGTCAGGTGAATGTGAAAGTCCACATGAGCTCCTCCAGCCCCTACACCCCTCCCTATCTCTGTAACCTCCTCCAGCAACTACAACCCTCCCTATCTTCGTAACCTCCTCCAGCCCCTACACCCCTCCCTATCTCTGTAACCTCCTCCAGCCCCTACACCCCTCCCTATCTCTGTAACCTCCTCCAGCACCTACAACCCTCCCTATCTCTGTAACCTCCTCCAGCCCCAACACCCCTCCCTATCTCTGTAACCTCCTCCAGCATTTACACCCCTCCCTATCTCTGTAACCTCCTCCAGCCCCTACACCCCTCCCTATCTCAGTAACCTCCTCCAGGCCTTACAACCCTCCCTATCTCAGTAACCTCCTCCAGCCCCTACAGCCCTCCCTATCTCTGTAACCTCCTCCAGCCCCTACAGCCCTCCCTATCTCTGTAACCACCTCCAGCCCTTACAGCCCTCCCTATCTCTGTAACCTCCTCCAGCCCCTACAACCCGCCCTATCTCTGTAACCTCCTCCAGCCCCTACACCCCTCCCTATCTCCGTAAACACCTCCAGCCCCTACAGCCCTCCCTATCTCTGTAACCTCCTCCAGCCCCTAAACCCCTCCCTATCTCTGTTACCTCCTCCAGCCCCTACACCCCCCCCTATCTCTGTAACCTCCTCCAGCCCCTACACCCCTCCCTATCTCTGTAACCTCCTCCAGACCCTACACCCCTCCCTATCTCTGTAACATCCTCCAGCCCCTAAAACCCTCCCTAACTCTGTAACCTCCTCCAGCCCCTAAAACCCTCCCTATCTCTGTAACCTCCTCCAGCCCCTACACCCCTCCCTATCTCCGTAACCACCTCCAACCCCTACACCCCTCCCTATCTCCGTAATCACCTCCAGCCCCTACACCCCTCCCTATCTCTGTAAGCTCCTCCAGCCCCTACGACCCTCCCTATCTCTGTAACCTCCTCCAGCCCCTACAACCATCGCTATTTCTGTAACCTCCTCCAGCCCCTACACCCCTCCCTATCTCTGTAACCTCCTCCAGACCCTACACCCCTCCCTATCTCTGCAACTTCCTCCAGACCCTACACCCCTGCCTATCTCTGTAAACTCCTCCAGCCCCCTACACACCTCCCTATGTCTGTAACCTCCTCCAGCCCCTACAACCCTCCCTATCTCTGTAACCTCCTCCAGCCCCTACAACCATCCCTATTTCTGTAACCTCCTCCAGCCCCTACACCCCTCCCTATCTCTGTAACCTCCTCCAGACCCTACACCCCTGCCTATCTCTGTAAACTCCTCCAGCCCCCTACACACCTCCCTATCTCTGTAACCTCCTCCAGCCCCTACACCCCTCCCTATCTCTGTAACCACCTCCAGCCCCTACGCCCCTCCCTATCTCTGTAACCTCCTCCAGCCCCTACAACCCTCCCTATCTCTGTAATCTCCTCCATCCCCTACACCCCTCCCTATCTCTGTAACCTCCTCTAGCACCTACACCCCTCCCTATCTCTGTAACCTCCTCCAGCCCCTACACCCCTCCCTATCTCTGTAACCACCTCCAGCCCCCTACAACCCTCCCTATCTCTGTAACCTCCTCCAGCCCCTACAACCCTCCCTATCTCTGCAACCTCCTCCAGCCCCTACAACCCTCCCAATCTCTGTAACCTCCTCCAGCCCTTACAACCCTCCCTATCTCTGTAACCTCCTCCAGCCCCTACACCCCTCCCTATCTCTGTAACCTCCTCCAGACCCTACGCCCCTGCCTATCTCTGTAAACTCCTCCAGCCCCCTACACACCTCCCTATCTCTGTAACCTCCTCCAGCCCCTACACCCCTCCATATCTCTGTAACCACCTCCAGCCCCCTACAACCCTCCCTATCTCTGTAACCTCCTCCAGCCCCTACAACCCTCCCTATCTCTGTAACCTCCTCCAGCCCCTACACCCTTTCCCATCTCTGTAACCTCCTCCAGCCCCTACAACCCTCCCTATCTCTGTAACCTCCTCCAGCCCCTACGCCCCTCCCTATCTCTGTAACCTCGTCCAGCCCCTACAACCCTCCCTATCTCTGTAATCTCCTCCATCCCCTACACCCCTCCCTATCTCTGTAACCTCCTTCAGCCCCTACAACCCTCCCAATCTCTGTAACCTCCTCCAGCCCTTACAACCCTCCCTATCTCTGTAACCTCCTCCTGCCCCTACAACCCACCCTATCTCTGTAACCTCCCCTAGCCCCTACACCCCTCCCTATCTCTGAAACCTCCTACAGCCCCTACACCCCTCCCTATCTCTGTAACCTCCTACAACCCTCCGAGATCTCTGCGCTCCTCCAATTCCGGCCTGTTGAGCATCCCCCGATCCCCATCGCTCCACCGTTGGCGGCCGTGCCTTCAGCTGCCTTGGGGGGGGCCCTGAGCTCTGGAATTCCCTCCCTCCCCCTATCCGTCTCTCTCTCTCTCTCTGTCTTTCTCTCTGTCTCACTCTGTCTCTCGCCCCTTCTCCTTTAAGATGCCCCTTAAAAACCGACCTCTTTGACCGGGGTTTTATTTTGTCCTGTCCCTGATATCTCGTCACGTGCCTCGGGGTCCAATCCTATTACATAACACACCCGCGATGCACCTTGGAGACATTTCACTTATAGGCGCTATATAAGTGCAAGTCAATGATGAGGGGGAAACAAGGTTAAGTTTGTCTTCGGCCTGATGGAAACTTGAACGCTGGGGTAACGACAACTTGTGGGGATTAACATTCCTGAACCCTCACCGGAGGCACGAAGATTCAAGAACCATTTTACAGTCCAAAGTCCCGCTTGTCGCTTCAGATTCACTTGGGTTAACAGAAGCTGGGATTACCCGTGTAGCTGGGGGGTGTAATAGCCCAGGGAGGGCTGGATAATTTCAGTTTCCCCCTCTCTCGCTCAGACACTGCTCCGAATATCACACACACACTCACACACACACACTTCTGAGCATTAACTTTCAGTTTCTGATCCATCCTCTCTCTCTCTCTCCCTGTCTTTCTCTCTCTTGATTTCCTTTCCAAATCAAAGCAGCATCACTGACCTCAATGGAAATTAAACTGTCCGTTCATTCACTTTTCCTTTCAGAGTCTGGCTGGGGGATTTCTACACCCTCCTGGAGCCGATATAAAAGAGGGGTGGAGATGGAGATGGGTCACAGAGCGAGGCGACATCCGAGAGAAGCGGACCCGAGCTGCTTCAGAGCCGACGGCGAGACCAGACGGCTGTTTCCCCTCGACACGAGGAGTGTGATTGTCCCCGAGGCTCCCTCTCGCTCCCGGTCGCTCCCCAGCCTTTCACTCAGCTTCCCCGGTGCTCCGCTCTCCCGTTTAACTCCACGCCCCCAGCGCCCGCCGCCCACCGCCCTTCAGAATGGCGATCGGAACAAGCAGCTGTCTCCTCTCGGCCGCCATGGCTCTTCTACTGTGCGGCCCACTCACGGGCACAGTGGGGGAGAGGTCAGACGGAGGGACCTGCGATTTATCCATCTTCAGGACCCTGCCACCTGTCGTCATGAGAACCTTCCAGCACTTCCAGAATCATTACGTAAGAGACAGCAAATGGATTTACATCTCCTGGGGTCCAGATCCACCTCTCCGCGTCTAAATATTATCCCCCCGTGTTTAACTAACATCTCCCCGTGTCTAACTAACATCTCCCCCGTGTCTAACTAATGTCTCCCTGTGTCTAACTAACCTAGTTGTCATTTTATTTCGTTCGAAAATCGAGCTAAGTGCGCTTAATGGAGTGGCTATGAGGTTTGGATTTGCAGAAGACACTTGATAAAGTGCCACACGAAAGTCTTTTGCCAAACGTGAAAGAGTGGGTGGATCTGATGCCACCTTTTGCGATGGGTGAGGAACGGTTTGGGAGCTGGGTGTGCAGAGGGCATGGACAATTGGGAAGTACTCAGACAGGCGGAATGGGAATACTGGTGTCTCTGAGTGATCTGTGCTACGACCCTCATTTTTCATGTTGATCAGTTAGATGAAGGGAATGAGAATTAATGATATATCTAAGTTTGCTGATGACGTGATGTGAATTAGCCCGGAGATTAGTGTAGATGGTGCAATGGGACGTTGATAATTTAATGAATTCCCATTGTCGGAGGGGGCCTGGTGTTAAAGTGAGAGTCAGGGCTGTTCAGGGGTGAGGTCAGGAAGCCCTTTTTCCCACAAATCGGAGTTGGAAATCTGGAACCTGTCCGTCCAAGTAAAATTGTTTCTTTGCTTCATCGATTCAGAATCTTCCTGTATCGCTCGGTTTGAATAACATCCTCCCCTCCCCCACTTCTCTCTCAGCAACCCCCCCACCCCCGAGACCTCTGTCTGTTGCCCCCGTCTCCTTCTCCAATGCACCCTGACCTCTGACCCTCAATGGGGCTCCCTCAACCAGGGGTGACACATCCTGCGGTGAGTAACTCACCTCCTGACTCCCCAAAGCCTGTCCACCATCCACAAGGCACAAGTCAGGAGTGTGATGGGACACTCCCCACTTGCCTGGATGAGTGCAGCTCCCACAACATTCAAGAAGCT